>NC_136505.1:109909351-109946851 GCF_053919585.1 Euprymna scolopes
AATAAATTGGAAATAAGTTTAAAATATGAATATCAATACACTACAAACCCAAATATACAGGAGTATAGATATGTGTATGTCTTCCCCTCTCCTCTCTCTCTCTCTCTCTCTCTCTCTCGATATATATATATATATACATATATATATATATATATATATATATATATATATATACATATATCCGAATATGTATATATCTATATGACTATGAATATACTTATATATGTAAATATAGTAAATTACAAGAGTGCTCAACACGGAAGTAGAGCATGTTACATTTTCAATTTGTATTTACATAAGCAGTTATTTTTTGCTACACAGTCATGGGCATGTGACGGTCTTCTAGTATTTAGCGATTAGAGACCTCTTCAGGCAGCAACGTTTGAAGATAAATGCAATTCCACGTCCCATATACTAGACAGCTGTGTTTCCGTTTTGAATAAATTGGAAATAAGTTTTAAATATGAATATCAATACACTAAAAACCCAAATGTACAGGAGTATAGATATGTGTATTACTTCCCCCCCTCTCTCTCTCTCTCTCGATATATATATATATATATATATATATATATATATATATATATATATATATCCGAATATGTATATATCTATATGACTATGCATATACTTATATATGTAATTATAGTAAATTACAAGAGTGCTCAATACGGAAGTAGAGCATGTTACATTTTCAATTTGTATTTACATAAGCAGTTATTTTTTGCTACACAGTCATGGGCATGTGACGGTCTTCTAGTATTTAGTAACTAGAAACCTCTTCAGGAAACAACGCTTATTTTCAAAGATTAAGAATTTCCCTTTTGAAAATAAGTGTTGTTTCCTGAAGTATTCTCTAGTTACTAAATACTAGAAGACAGAATCATGGTCATGCCTGTGTAGCAACAAATTACTGCCTATGTAAAGATAAACAGAATATAAATATATATATATATATATATATGTATATATATATATGGGCATAAATACACTTCTTCATGTTTACAGATCTTGCATCCTGTGACTGCTCAAGAAGAACCTTAGAGATTGTCTTTATAAGACAATTGAGGAGATCAAAGAGGATCTGACGAAGATTATTGACACGCTCACTCGAGAGGACTTCTATGAGGCCTTTAGAAGTTGGAACGGTACTATGTTTTATAATTAATTTTCTTCCTTTGAATATTGTAACGCCGGGTATGGGGCAGCCAAAACAACTGCGAACATTGCCCTGCTTTTTATTGAAACCAACCGATAGCTCTTTTTAATATCCTCCCTGTTCTCTTAAGTGGAATTGTCTGGATCTATTTTGCACTTTTTTCACCAGGAATATTAGTTAGGTAGGACTTCATATTCTTTTTCATAAGCCCTGTAGCACCTGTAATAATTGGTATGATTGATATATTTCTAAGATTGCAGTTTCTTTTAATACCATACATGGTACCTTGATATTTGGTCGGTTTCTCTATTTCAGCTCTGTTCAAACCTCCATCATAAGGGACACTCACTTCAACCACGTTTGCCACTCTTTCTGACTTATTCTATATAACTAGAGTGTCATGTGTTTACTATCTATAAAAGTTCATATGAGTAAGGAAACTAAGTGATGTCACTTCCTACTTACAAATAATCACGAGTGTTGCTTAATATTTCCATGACATTGTAATGATAGCGGTGCTGCTTTATCAGCTATATACATGTAGAGAGAAAAAAGTCGGTGGAAAATTTTTAAAAGAGTTGTTGAATTTCCACAGACATTTTTTTGTTCTGAAATAGAACAAAATCAACCTTTTCACAACATATATAATATCAAATATTTTAACGACTTTTTCGTTCTGAAATAAAACAAAGTTATACTTTTAATTACAAATATATTTTTTCAAATATTGGAGTGATATTTCTTTTAATTTATTTATCCCAAAGAAGTCTTACAATGAAAACGAAACGTAGATGGACATATAATATAGTTTGTTCCTTTTCCATCTCTCTATCTTGTTTCTTATTATCCATATCATATTTATATTCTACCTTGAAAGCCCTCAATATAACATTTGGGTCAAATACATAGAGGACATAGTAAACGCTGCTGCAAAGAAGGTGTGTTCCCTCTATCGAGCTAGAAGACGACTCACGCCTGAGAGTATACCGTACCTTTACAAGGCCACCATTCGCCCATGTATTGAGTATCTTTTCCGTATCTGGGCAATTGCATCTACCACTAGTCTCTCCTTCTTAGATAAAGTCCAAAAAAAGAGTTGTCAATCAAATCGGCCCCACTTTATCAACTAAGCTCCACCCTCTTTCTCATCGCCGCGATGTTGCATCACTTTGACTGTTTTACAAATATTTTAATGAAATGTGTGCGGATGAGCTTGTTTAACTTGTACGCTCTCGACGTACATATCCCTGACAAACCCGCTTAGCAATAATATCTCACCCCGTCACTGTTGATGTCCCTAAATGCCAGAAAGCTTTTTATTCTAATAGTGTCTTCCATCGAACAGCTAGATTTGGAATTCCCTTCCCGCTGCCTGCTTCCCTGGCTGCACTGATATATTTGCGGAGAAAATTTATGAACATCTAGAGATTAATGGTGTTTTTTCCTGACGAACAAAAGGGGTGCCGGAAAGGTTCGAGGGGAACTAAAGAGCAACTACTAATAGTTGCTCAGAATGTGGTAGGGCTTTTGGAGACAAGTATGGCTCAATGGAAAACGGTGCTGACAGCAAACAGAGAGGAGATGGGCCAGGTTAGCATTAAACGTGGGATATTTCAAGGAGATTCGTTATCGCCACTTCTTTGTAATGATAATGATGCCACTGAGCATCCTCTTAAAGAGAGAAAAACTGGGGTATAACTTTGGATCTGGTGACAGACGCTGCAACTATCTACTGTTTATGGATGATTTGAAAATATTCGGTAGAAATGAAAAGGAAATGGAGAGTCTGGTAGAACTTGTGGGGACATACTCAGAAGACATTGGGGTGGAGTTTGGGATTAGTAAATGTGCGGTGCCGATGATGAAAAGAGGAGTAAAGGTTTATTCGAATGAAATAGTCTGGTAGAACTTGTAGGGACATACTCAGAAGACATTGGGGTGGAGTTTGGGATTAGTAAATGTGCGGTGCTGGTGATGAAAAGAGGAGTAAAGGTTCATTCGAATGGAATAGTGCTGCAGAATGGAGAAATCATGAAAGAAATAGAAGATACAGGATATAAGTATTTAGGAGTGCTGGAGGGTGTAGGCATCATTTACAGAGAAATGAAAGAAAAAGTCAGGAAGGAGTATCTTAGAAGAGTAAAACTAATTGCAAAGTCGAAACTGTATGGAGGAAATCTAATGAAAGCAGTAAATGCATGGGCTGTCAGTGTTTTGATATACAGTGCGGGAATTTTAGAATGGTCTGACAAGGATTTGCATGCAATGGATATCAAAACAAGAACAGTTTTAGCAATGTTTCGTATATTTCACATTCGAAGTAGCGTACCAAGGCTGTAACAAAAGAGGAAATGTGGTGGGAGGGGATTGAAAAGTGTAAAAGAGTGTGTTAGAACCGAGGAGATATCGTTGAAGGAGCATGTGGTTAGAAGTGGGGAGTAGATGCTTAAGGTTGTGGCCAATGAAGTGGAGGTATGTGAGACCAAAGCTGATTATGTGAAACGTGTGGATAGAGAAAGGGCAGAGGATTTGACTAGGAAGAAAATGCATGGAAGGTTCTTCCAGGATATAATAGAATTGACTGATGAAAGATCATGGCAATGGCTTAGTTGGACATCGGGCTAAGAGTACTGAAGCTTTTGTTTGTACAGCACAAGAGCAGGCACTAGGAACACGATTGTTCAAAAAAGTGGTTTTAGGAGAGGAAATTGCTGAAGAATGCCGAATTTGTGGTTAGACCTCATAGTCATTTTCGCTCCTTGCAGCAGGGTGTAGTGGACTGGCCCAGAGAGAGTACCGCAAAATACACGATCGCATGGGACTCCGGATATATTGGGAGGTGTGTAAGAGGGTTGGGGTGAAGTCGACTGGAAAATGGTTTGAGGAGGTGCCTGATTAAGTGAGAACAAGTGAGGATGCCAAGGTAGAGGTATGGCGGGGCAAAAGTGTCATAACGATCAAGCAATTGGAACATAATAGTCCCAATTTGGTCGTCATTGACAAGGTCTAAAAAAACTGGCAGATTGTAGACTTCTCATTACCCTGGGACAGGAATGTGAGAGAGAAGGAGAATGAGAAGTGGAGCAATTATGTTCCATTGGCCTTGGAGATAAGGCGTATACACGGGGTTACAACACAAATAATCCCGGTCGTAGTTGGTACACTAGGAGTCGTATCAAGTCGTCTGGAAGGACAATTGAAAACACTACAAATCCCCGATGTTTTAGGCGGCCTTCAAACCTCTGCAATTATAGGAACCACCGACATCCTTAGGAAACCCCTCGATCTTTGAAGCTCTTGGTTTTAAGCCGGGATTAAGAGGAATCCTCTGAAAATGAATCCCATCTCTTTCCAGAGAAACATTCATAAGCGAACTCAGAATTATTGTTTGTAAAATTATTAAAATAATTAACCACTGAAAGAATATAATTAACAATTAAGAAAATATATAATTTTTTCAAAACTAGTTACATTTATCAATCCCTGACGATGAATCCAGAAGGAGTTGAAAGTATTCGGACGCATAATAAATATGGCTATTACATTAGCTGCTTCCGGCTAGAAGCGAAGTCTGTTATCCGAGAGTTGCAAAAGATCAAAAATAGAAGTAATAGACAAAAACGTCTGTTCTTTTTAATGGAATATGTCTGATAGAGAGAATACTGTCTATATGTCTGTCTGTCTGTATGTATGTCTGTCTGTCTCTCTCTCTATATATATACATATATAAATATGTGTATATACGTCGTAGTTATGTATAAATTACTTCTGATGAATACTTTTTAACTATTATATAAAATGTGTGAGTAGGCGTGCGTGAGTATGTGTATGCATGTGTACGTATCTACGTAAGCATCAGTGATTTATTTGACTTTATTTTCTCTCACTACTTTCCCTTCCAGCTTTTTTCCCGTTGATCAATATGGTTGATCGAAGCTGTCATCAGTTTCGATTTCCCCTTCTGCTTCCAATCGGATCCATTGTTATCACTGATCGAACTCGAACACTCATCCTGTCCGGTCTACAATGTCTAATCATGGCAGGCAAATCGAAATAAGAATCTATTGGATGACAGGCGGGGTGATTCGTGCTTTGGTTGTGGCGTCGTCGTTTTTCTTTTGCTCGGGTGAAGGGATTATTGGCGGAGACTTTCCAGAGAATAGCAGCAATTACAGACCGAATAGAATTCAGTCGTGTGTTATTTTTTGTGTGGGACTGAAATTAGAAAGTGAATTGAAAGGAACATTGATAGATTTGGATATGGGAAACGGAAAACGAACGGCAGAAAAAAGCAGCTAGAAAATAATATGGAAAGTTAAGGACTTTTTAGCAACTTGCATTTACATGTACGATGTGGTTTCAATAAGTTTCCAGGCTTTTTTGTATGGGCAGTGTTATTTATAGTAAATACTTGACATCTTCGAAGTAATCTCCTTTGACTGCAATGCACTTGTCGTACCGTCCCAATATTTCCTGTAAGTACTCGAGGAAGTCCTCTTGTGTGAGTGTGTAAATGCCCCTCTTAACAGTGTTTTTCCTCTCCTCAATTGTCTCATAATGATAGCCTGTAAGGATTCCCTTGAGATTACAGAATTACCTAAAGTCACAGGGGCAAAGGGCTGGAAAATAGGGCGGTTGATGGAGTGTCTTGATGCACTTATTCGGTCTGTGATCTTCTCTTCTTCGCGCAAATCTTCTGCATCTTCAGCTCTACACAGATAAATGTTTGTACAGTTCCCACACTGACATCAATCTATACACTTATTGTCTTTATAGACACATGAAAGTCCTTATCCATGAGATGTTTCATTTGACCGATCATTTCTGGTATTTTGATTTGCTTTCCCTTCCACACCCCCGGTTCTCCTTCACATACTCCCTACCTTCCTTGAATCTCTTATACCACTCAAAAACTGATGCTCGATGAATACAAGGTGTTCCCAAAGCAGCTGGGTGCATTCTATACGACGTTTTTTGTGGAATTTTCCAAGTTTAAAACAGAATTTTATTGCATATCCTTCTCGTACATTTTCCTCACGTCCAACTTGCATGTTTGAAATTAGTCAGCTGTTACAATCAGGCCAGATTAGAGTGTATCCCGGTTCCTGTTTTAGATGTATTTTAACCTTGAGTCACTCATCTCATATAATTTATAGCGAAAACATACTGAATTTTCAAAAGTCTACTATAATTTCAAATGCCTGTACAAACGTATGGACACTTATTGGAGGCACCTCGTACGTGAATGAATCCAGTCTTACATACGAAAAAAGGTAATATTGGAAAACGGTATAGCACTTAAACCATATAGCTATTAAGGTTAACCTTCTATTTTAATTTCAAAATTATTACAACAGACTGTTTAATACACACAGTCGCAAATATGCGAGGGAATATATGAGGATAAACTAATTTGCGTATTCCTTTGTGTAACGATTAGTCTACGCGACAAGATGTGATGAATGGGGTATTTGGATTTATAGCTCACTTTCGTTTAATTATTTACCAGGCAGAAATGACTGCCAAGGTGTCAAAATTGAAAACAAAACAGTTACACTTGACACGATAAGCCGAACAAAATGGTTCGCATGCAATATTAAAGATTCATAACTGAAGGTCGCTTAGTTGGAAACATTTCGTATCCATCTATCGATAGCCCAGGCGGTAACAATTGGCGGTATATAAAAATCGACTAAGCCTATAGCGCTAAACGGTCTGTTTCAATTCTAGCGGATTGCACGTTTATCTCTGTTTTAATACTTTTGAAATTAGATAATAATTAATAGAGAACTGACTTTATATTATTATTATTATTATTATTATTATTATTATTACGGTTACGGTTATAGTTAATGACACTTATATAATCTATTTTTTGAATATTTTTATTAAGAATTCTTTATAAGTCTTAGTTTCGGTTTCGATTTTATATTATATCACCTTATTAATCAATTTCTTTTATAAATAATTTATCAGGAATTCTTCATAAGTTTAGGTTTTGGCCCAGATAATATCTAAACAAACTAAAGTTGTACACACACATACACACCCACACACACATATATATATATATATATATATATATATATATATATATATATATATATGATTACTTCATTTAATCATATAAATTTATATACAGAAGTATAATTTTATGCGTAACTTTTATTTACTTCAACAGTGATCAATATATAGGTAGAGCTGGGTAGTGAGTTATAAAAATATATATGGAAATTAAGCTACACAAAATATTTCACGTTTCATCCACGTAAGGATTTGTCAGGCCTCTGCGAAGAGTTGTGGTTGTCTCGCGTTTTTATATACGCATGTTCTATTGAGTTTTTAGTTAACCAATCAGCTTCCTAGTTTTCAGCATTCCCTTCCTAATCAGCCAATGGGCAGGCACTTACAGAACAAAGCCCCAGTTGACCTTACGTTAAACCCTTCCTTTTGGTGTGTTTTTATGCGGTAATCGTAGATGTCTAGTGATCTGACTTATTTTAAACCTAGATGTAGTTAATTTTTAAATTTTATTTTTTGTCTATATGTATATATTTGTTTATATAACATTAGTTTATATATATATATATATATATATATACATATAAATATGATAATTTATGTATATGTATTTTTATTTTTTATTTATTTTCTATTGTTAATTTAAAATTATTTTTTATCGCTATCCTAAATTAAAGTTTACCTTGTGTACACATTTGTTCGCTATTACTCTTTTACACTTTACTTGATGTTGGGGTTCGATAAAGTATAGGATAGTAAATTTTTTATGAAAGCATAATCTACATGGATCGTCCAGGTCTCTACATGTGTTTTTTTGTCTTATTATTTTCCATTCGACTGCCGGCGAACATCCGCTTTCTTTGAGTTCCCAGTATTTGTTTGCTAATGTTGTTTTCATTGAGTGTTTTTTTTTTATTTCCGAACGCACTTTTGTGGTCATAATATCGGTTTGTAAATCTAAGGAAGTCATACCTACGTAATATTTCTTGTTATTTGGGTTTTCTGTCGGAAATATTTGGCAGCGACCATTGGTCTTCACTGAAATTTTGGTGGCAATAAGCGTCCCCAAAGTCTCAGTCCTCTGTGCACTTATCCCTCGGAGGTGTGGATAGCTCTTTTTTCCTCGGTGTTTCATCCTCCTTGATCCTATTAGTATTATTATTGTTGTTTTGTTAAAATAATTATTGTTGCTGTTTTCCTTTAATTTTGTTAATTTATTACCAGTACTTCTTCAATTTCTATAGTATAATGTTGTTTTCATTACAATTGCTATATGGTTTCCTACATCTCTTTTTTGTAAGTCTTTTCAGTAGTTCCAATATTAGTAGTACGTTCTCTAAGATGGTAGAGTATGATAACTAAACAACGTGGTTTAAGTTTATCCCCAACCGATTTACAATCTGGCTGTGTTGTACTTCATTTTCATGCCCAATAATAAGTTAGCTGCGTTTTGTCCTTTTTTATTTCTTATAACGTGTTTCGCCGCACGAACGACGCACTCACCAATAAAACTGTTTAATCAGAAACTTAATTATAGAGCGACGCTCTTCGATATTCTTCCCCCTTGAACATCGCCTAATCAATTCATCTTCTTAGTTGTTCGCGACCAGTAAAAAAGACAGCCAATCGAAAATGAGTTACCTAATATAGACCGAATGAAGTGCCCTTTTAAGACATCAGCTTGGGACGACGTGTTGCGCATCAATCTTTCTCGAATCCATCTGCCGATCGAGCTGTCTGTTGGCGCCATATAGGGGCTGTCTCGGAGGATAATTATCGGAAGTATTTCGGACACAGACAATGTCACCAAAGATAGCCAACCACCTGATAATTTTTTTTCTTTAAGCATTTCAATCACCTCCCTTTACTTTCGGATTTGTCTCATGCAAGCGTCAACGAGATACTTCTGCATGACTTATATCTAAATTAATTATTTCCTTCTGCTTTTTTTATCTGTGTCTCTTTGTTTTTCTCTACTTCTCTCTCTCTCTTTTGATATATATATATATATATGTATATATATATATATATATATATACATATTATCACTGTATGTCTTTGTGTGTCTATGTATGCTCGTGTGTGTGCGTCTGTGAGTTTGGTGCCTATAGAGAAAACACCAGCTGTACCGATATTTTTTTTTATTTCGCACAAAAACTTTATAAGTCTGGAAGTGTTCTTAAGTATGTTTTGTTTCGGAATATTTTAGAAAATATCAGTAATCTATAGTCAAGAGTCTATGAAAAACAACGATCCTATGTTGACTAACGTTTACAGCAGTATAAATATTAGATCACAATTGCATATCAGATATCAGAAGTTTGACCATTACAAAAACAGAGGGATACTGCTAATTCCATGGCAATATCGTCTTTTTTGTGCATAAACGCTTCAGAAAATTAGACCTTTTTACTTAGATAGACAATATATAATGGGCGAAAAAAAAAATCAAAATTCTAAACATCGTATGTGTATTCCAGAAGCCATCCTTGTTATGCAAGGAAATACATTTTTTCTTACGAGTATATGCACGAAAAGAGGCATAATTTACATAATAACAACATTGTTTTTGCATGAGGAAACGGATATTAAAAAAAAACTTAAAATGCTGGAAAAGCTGTTTAGCATGAACAATAAATGTTTAAATCTTTGAAAGTAGCTATACTCTTATCCTTTTATAGATGCCCTGTGTTATATTCGACATACATTGAGTTTTTAAACAAAAAAAATATTATACACAAAGAGTGAAATATAATTGAAAAATCAAACATACTTTATCAAAACTATATAAAAACACTCTTTATAAAATCTTGGAAAAGATACCTAGACGACTGCTTTATCCTCTGGAGAACCTCATGGGGGGATATCAAATAACTCCACACTTTGCTACAAAATCTACACCCAAAAATAAACTTCACACTAGAACAAAGTCCCACATAATTACCTTTCCTAGACATTCTAGTAACAATCAAAAACAACAACATAATCACAGACATCTACCACAAACCCACAGACACTCAACAATACCTCCACTTTAAAAGCCACCATCCTAAAAACTGTCTAAAATCAATACCTACTCCCTAGCACGTAGAGTCTGCACCATAGTAACAGACAGACATCTCCGTTCGATTAGACTGAATGATCTACAAATAACTCTGCGAAAAAGAGGATACTCACTACCACTAATACAGAAAGGTATTGAACTGGCTGAAAAAATTCCAATAGACCAACTAAGAACCCCAAAAGAACACAACAAAGAACACATTTTAGCATACGTCTCTACACACAACACAAACAACCCAGAACTATTCACACAGATAACAAACAACCTTATCCTCCTCAATCAGGACGACAAACTAAACAACATACTTAAAACAACAAAAATAATAAACAGCAAACGCCAACCCAAAAACTTAAAACCCACCCCAACTTCCTCAAAACTCGTCCCACACACTACAAAAGGGGTTACAAAATGCAACAAACCGCGATGTGGAGTATGTGACATAATAATAGAAAGTAACACATTCAAAAATCCAGCACAAACATTTAAAATAAAAAAGGATCTAAATTGCACCTCCAGAAATGTAGTATATGCAGTAAGATGCACAGCATGCAACAAATCCTACATAGGCGTCAGCAAAAAATTCAGCAATAGAGTGGCCCTGCATAAGAGACACATCAAAATTGCAGATAACAGACACCTCTATGTTTCAAAACACGTACACACATGCAGTGGAAACAGCTTCAAAATAATGCCAATCTTCCAAACAGACAATTATTTTTATTTACTAGCACAGGAAAAAAATGTCATAACCAGATTCACTCCTGAACTGAACAGAGCTTAATATCAACACACAAAAACATGAAATGCAAGACACACTCGCATGCACATCCATATACATATACATATACATATACACAGCCACACATAAATCACAACCGACACATTAAAACACACACGCGCGCGCATACAACAACATACTGAACAATACCAACCCTACTTAACTTCGAAACCAACAACACTAGAAGACACCTAGAACCATAATATAATATCTGTTCCAACACCTCGCTCCCTCCTCGGTCAGTGGAGGAGAACCCCCTCATGACTGAGACAACTATCATCCCTTCTATCATCCCCCTCCCATACCTATAACCCCTCCAATTACCCCCCTCTCGGGAACAAAATCTTTCCCACACTAGGAACCGATCCTGGGTCTGACCATACCCACATGGGGAGACAAATAAATGGAAACATTAAAAAATCCCCTATACATATTTTTAAATACACTCTTCTATCTAAACAAACATAATATAAAGAATACCCGAAAAGATTGAAACGAAAAATCACAATACTAAAATCCAAGAATCCAAAAAATATTATGAAAGCGGCAGACCTCAATAAGTAAGAAAGAAAAACTAGATAAGTTTGAAAATGATATTAGGAAAAGGCTAGAATCGAACCCAGTAGGAAAGTGTTAAAATATAATCCCAGCAATGCAGAAATCGGCATTGTCCTCGAAAATAACTTAATATTATTTATGCCAGAGAGGTATTTAATTCATAAATGCGATCGATTGTTCGTTCTTTTAGAAATAACTGGCTATTAAATATTACAGTTAAAAGAATTAACAATACGGGTTTTAGAAATAAGGATTAAAAATAGGTTAACTATTAAACAAGTAAATTGGGATTTTTTTGTTTGAAAAACTGTTTGGACATACATATGTAAAATCTACGTGACGAAGCAGGCCTCTGACATCATCAAGAAAGGAGATTCTTAATATGTTGAGACAGAGTTCGAAGTTAGTGGAGTCAGATAGACAGTGGGAGACAGAGCCAAAGAGAGTTCGAGTTGGCCATATTGGGAGCTGATCCCCCTTAGAGGCGAAGGTTAGAGGAGGAGATAATGTAATCGTAAAGGCTTGAATCACTGATCATCATCCAGCATCCAGCTAGTATGAATAAAGGATCACATATATTTGTCAACTTTTGTCTTCGTATGTCGTCATTCAACCGAAAAAATATAAGGTAAATGTGTTTTTTCTATCATCTTAAATGGAATTTGTATAACTCCCTTCAAGTATTAATCGTAATGTCCCGCCAACATAATCAATAATATATCTCCCGTCGATCCGCGTGAACAAGAAATGTTGCGTAAATGTCTTAACTCCGTATTAATAATATGAAGCCCCCAAGAATTGTCACAGTCGTCGTTATGTAAACAGGTATAAATGTTATTATTATCTTGTTCTGAGTCCCCTTTATATGTGTCTCCGATATGAACACCCGAATACATAACAAAAAGAAACATCAGAAAATGTAACCCTATCAACGCACGTGTAAGATCAACATAATCTATTTATTCGATATATTACCACGGGGAACAAACGAAAGATAATCGGTGTCGTTGTCGGCATACGATTAAGCATATCTTAAATCCTTATTCGCCATTATACTTGCTAACTGAAAATTATTCCTGGACAAACGAAGTGAGCTTCACGTGGCATATTCACGTAAACACACAGGTGTCCATTGGATCATTGAAGTTAAACAACTTTGAACCTGGTCAGTACTAAAATATCTGACTATTTCTGAACACCATTTGCTGTATGTGCTCGCAGCTTTTTCAGGCATTGTTTTCACTCGCTTAGCCCTTCATTTTTTCCACTGGGCTTACACACTGCCTATTCAGGGAAGAGCGGTCGCGATTGCAACAGCCTTGTCTCCAACTTAAAAGCGCAGCTACCATCACTGAGTCTTGAGACCTGACTAAGGAGTCGCGATGTGTGGTGTGTGTTAAAAAATACGGAGAGATAATGTGTCGCTTGTCTTTTCCGGTGTTGACAGTCCGTCGTTGTCTGCTACCTATATTTTATTGGCACAAATTATTGCAAATCATTTCGCCAGGCATTGTCATAAAATATCGGGCAGTCCTGCTGACGTAATCAACGGGGATTCTTCGTCCCTTATTTTTACTTCTCTCACGTCATTCTTCCTACACCTAGATCAAGGATATGACCGACTTTCCTTTGATGTAATTTTCAAAGCATCTAGATCCAGAATCTGACCGACTTCTTTCTGAGGTCATCTTAGAAAGTCCAGAGGCAGCCACACGTTCCCTCTGCCACCTGCAACTCCAACTCCCTCTGTGATATTATTTCAATTATATTTACAATTATAAAGATCAGATAGGAGATTTTATATTTTTTTTTCATTTTCTGCATTTTTCATTATTCGCCATGAGACTTCTTTTACTCTAAATAATGTTTGAACACACTCGGTTAATTTCACATATATTTTGATAGTGCCACATGCATTGATGAGATATCTAATTATTACTGTATAGAATTACCACAAAAGATACAAAATACATACATATACACATATGCATATATATATATATATATATATATATATATACATAAATAGTAGTGATTCAAAATCATTGACAAGATCTCATTCCAATTCATTAAGTTTCTTCCTGAACTTATATGTAATACGTACGTTATATAACGTTTTTCCAATAAGCAACCAATGAACGCTAACGAAGATCAAAAACAAGAAAAAAGAAACTTATTTCGTAATAATACGCAATTTTAATTGAATAAATACGCGAGTTTCCTGGTTATCAATATCCAGCTTCACCTTATCAGAAAACAGTAGCCATAGAAGTTGCGCATTTATCAAACTTTTTCAATATAAAGTAGACCCCAAGCTCACCCGAAAAATAAGGTCAAGGAAAAACATCCTTCTCCAAAACAAATCGTATACCTCAAATACGATTCAGACACAAGCAAATCTAGGGTGTTGAGCCATGAGTTCATGACAATCCACGGTGGTTTACATCTCGAATATAACGCAACTACCAAGAAAGTATTTTTTATCAAAAACTGAGCGTGTAGCCGCTAGATAAGTTTATGCATATGGAATTAGAGAAAGCGAATTTTTGTACAAATACTCTGTTACTTTCACCAGAAATATTTCTCCAAATTTAGATGTACGTCGAAATGCAACGTTATACATCGAAATTACACAAAATTGACAAATAAATCGATTACCCAAAACAAACTATGATGACAAAAAGTTAGAATTGACTATTAAACAGTTGAAGCTCAACCAATATTATATCAAAAGAAATAAATCACAAATATTGCTACTATTAGTGTTTCTGCTTCACGAAGGCGCCAATTTAAACAGGTTTCTTTAAATGAAATCATGTTATACTTAAACAAGGAAGTTGTTTTCAATTTTATTCTAAAACAACAAATTAAAACTTCCTTTTATAATTAGTTCTAATTTACTCGATGAGCAGTGAGATTCAAGTGTTAACATTTGAAAATAATACGAAAGCATGAGCTTCATCGGCTAATAAATTGTTTAAAATCCAATCTTTCTCTTTTTTTTAAAGATGAGAGTATACTAAAAAAAAAAAAGAACAAATACAGATATGATTACTATTATCCTTCAGCAAAATATCAATCAAAATAACTTTCTTTAAATAAAATATTTTCGTCTCCGAAATATGCGATGAGTTTTCATCCTATTTCATTTCAAAAAATGTTGCAAAGAATTACTACCGTCATCTGAATAGTGGCTTATCATCATTTCATTAATATACTCAGGATAAATTTCTTACAAGTTTTTTTCGAAATAAAAGATTGAATAACAATCCCTAAAATGTCAATTCCGTATTTTTTTCCACGAGACGCTCACTTTATTGAGATTGTCGGACTGACTTCCTTATCTTGGTTGTTATAGTCACAACGTTTCGGCCGTTTTGCCCTCCAGCTTTCATCAGGTGTTTCGTATCGAACTGGGGAACCGTTTGGTAGGTGTCTCGAATCCAACCCTTTATTATTATTACGGGGGTACCGTGTTCGGACTCCACCTAGGCTCTGGGATATAGTTGCTAATGCTCTGTTTTTAATGTTACTTTTCACTGCCTTCGTTCAGGATTGAACTCAGTACCTTTGGGTAACTGTAAACTTCGATAAAACGTATAGGACCACTCGACCATATGCCACTAGGACAATTCTTAGCTGGTTTTTGTTAATGTTAAACCTATGTTGTTATTCAAGGTTTTCTCTCTCTATTAGAGGTGTCCAAATTGCATTCAACTCCACGCCTGGTTTGCTCAGTAGGTTGTTATGTCCGAGCATGTGAGCTATTTTTTAAAGTTTTCTCACTTTCCAGTGGGTCTCTCTGTTTATTATTTTTACTTCATCCCATAGGGGGCGATGGTCCCCCCTCTCCATCCAGACATGGTTGGCTATACCGGAATTTTCCGTCTCCCCTTTAGTTACCGCTTTTCGGTGTTCTTCCACCCTTACTTTGAGGGGGGGGCGGCATGTTTCACCCTTGTAAACCTTTCTGCAACTGCATGGGATGGAGTATATGCAGTTTTTGGTCATGTTCTCCTCCATGCGGGGCTTCACTCGTACCAGGTGTCGTCTGAGTGTTGACTCGCTCTTGAATACTGTCCTGATGTTGTAGGGGGCTCATATTCTCTGAATCTTTTCGGAGATGCCTCGTATGTATGGTAGGCAGACCGTTGGTGGTTTTTGGGTTTCATTCTCCTCTCTTATACTATTAACACGTCTGGTGGTTAGTATGCTATCGGGGTAGTTGTTACGACGGAGAGTATTCTTCAACCTGACCATTTCTTGGTGCTATGTAATGGTGTCGCTACTTATTGTCTCTGCTCGGTGTTGTAGGCAGCGTGCGATTCTGTTTGATACTGTATTGGTGATGGGAGTTGAAGTTATAGTATTGTCCGGTGAAGGTAGGCTTGCGATATACGGATGTCTTAAACCCATGCTCTGTGCGTGATATGAGTATATCAAGGAAGGCCAGTTGGTTATCTTTTTCTTTCTCCATTTTTTTCTTTTGTTCTTCCTTGCCAAGTTGTAAATTTGGAGAAAGAATTTTGTAAAGAGCCGTGCGTTGTTTCTAGCGGTTGTATTTTGAAATGTTTGAACTATACGTGGGCAAAGCGAGAATAACGTCAAAGAATGAGGATTGGGACATTGCAGCAATTTCGCGTTTCAGCAAGACAAGGATCCCAAGCATACTGCCAAACTAACCTAAGAATGGTTTATAAATAACGGAATTGACGTACTTATTTGGCCCAGTCAGTATCCAGAACTCAACCCAATTGAAAATTTGTGGAAAATATTGAAGATCAATCTTCACAAAAGGAATCCACGAAATATTCAACTACTAGAACAGTCCTGCAAAGAAGAATGCCGCGAAATACTTGCATATCTTTGAAAACACGTGTGTGCAACTATATAAAGCGATTTGAAGCTGTTGCACGCAATAAAGGCTATGCAACCAAATATTAAATCAATGTATCCAATACTTTTACGCTAGTTGATTTATATTTTTTCATAATATAAACTTTCTAAACTTTAATTTTGTAAATACTACCCCGAATATTAGGTAGAATAGTAATAGGAATATACTGACCAAATCAGAGGTAAAAGCTTGAACCATAATTTAAATTATGGAGAACAATGTAATGTATCCAATAGTTTTGCGTGCCACTGTATACATATATATATATATATATATATATATATATATATATATATATATATATATATATATATATAACTATTTCATTTATTCACATAAATTTACTATACGAAAGTATAGATTTATGCGTAAACTTTAAGTATTTACTTCAAAAGTGCTCAATACGTAGGTAGAGCTAGTTAGTAATTTATAAAATATATATGGCGATTAAGCTACACTGAATATTCTGCGTTTCATCCAACTATAGGATTCGTCAGGCTTATGCGCGAATTCTGTCGTTGCTTCTTGTTTTTATACATGTTGAGGATTACTAGTTGGCCAATCAGCTTTCTAGTATCCACCGCGCCCCTTCCTACCAGCCAATGGGCATGCATTTTATCAAACAAAGGATCTGTTTTAGAGCTAGGTTAGTGGTTTTAGGTGGCCGTTATGCTTCTTCTTTTTTTATATATATACATATAAATATACCTATGTGTACACAATAATGCACATATATATACATATATATATATACACACTAATGCGTGTGATCGTTTATGTATATTCATGTTTATTTAATTTATTTATTTGTTTGTTTTCTATTGTTATTGTTAGTTTTAAAGCTATTTTGTATCGCTATCCTAGAGTAAGTTTTATTTTGTGAACACAGTTGTTTGCTATTTCCCGCCTACAGTTTAATAGATTTTGAGGTTTTTTAAAGTACAGGATAGAAAATATTTCATGGAGGCATAATTTACATGGGTCGTCTAAATGTCTGCATGTAGTAGCTTGTCTTATTATTTTCCATTCGAGTACCGGCGAATGTCCGCTTTCTTTGAGTTCCCAGTATTTATTCGCTAGTGTTGTTTTTATACAGTGTTTTTTTTTTTATTTTTAATGTGCTTTTGTGATCATAGTATCGGGTTTTGAAATCTAAGGAAGTCATACCTATGTAATATTTTTTGTTATTCGGGTTTTCTTTTGCAAATATTGTTGCTTGATAGACTACGCTTTTTGTTAGACATTTGTTTTGGACTGGGCAAAGTGTGCGGTATCTACAATTGCATTTATCTTGTTCGTTATTAGTATTTTTATTTATGGTATTGTTGTATTTGTCCGGGGTTGGTTTGTTATTATTATTATTATTATTATTATTATTATTATTATTACTATTATTATTATTATTATTATTATTATTATTATTATTATTATTATTATTATTATTGTTATTATTATTATTATTATTATTATTATTATTATTATTATTATTATTATTATTTCTGCTAGTGTTGTTTTTATTTCTGTCCTGGTGTCTACTTTTTATTGTTTATTTTGTTGTTGTTTACATTGTTTTCATTTAGTATTTTGTTATTATGTGCCTTAATTATCATCTCTAAATTTTCGCAACAACTGTAAGATAACTTCAAGGTATTTTTATTGAAGATTTTGTGTAAGGGGTTGGTTGCGGGAAAGTGTTTTTCAATAAGATCTAGAAATATCTTGCCAAGTTTTGTTTTTAACATTTGATTGTATGGGGCCGTATACCAAATTATAGTTCTTTTTCTTCTGTTTTTAATTTTATTATAGTTGTTGGTGTTTTGTTGTTTATATTTGATATCTATATTTTTGTATCCACTATTTTTTAGGGCTGTTTCGTAAATATTGGATCACATGTTAAATGCATTTTCATCGCTTGAGTTATTACTGAGTCTACTTACGATCGAGTTAGGAATATGTTTTATAATTGATGGTGGGTGGTTGGACTTAGGGTTTACGTAAATTGGAGTAGCGTTATCTTTTAAGTATGGTTCATATGTGTGTTTATCTAAGTTTAACGTGACGTCCAGGAAGTTTATTATTTTTATGTTAGCTGATAAGTCCGCTCTTAGGCCTAATTTTTTCATTTCTTTGTGTATGATTTTCTTTAACCAGAAATAGGTAGAATTAGCAAAACTATACTCTCTTGAGTAAACAAACAAATCAAACAGGACCTAGAACTAAACCAGTGGGCAAATACTACCGAAGCAATCACCTGGTTTAAAAATATAGAAAACAAAGATAAATGTACGTTCATACAGTTTGACATCGTAGATTTTATCCCTCGATATCCGAAGAACGATTTAAAATTGCCCTAGAATTTGCCGAGGTATACACTGATATATCCTCAGAAGAAACTAACATGATTAAAAAATGTAGAAAATCAGTTCTAATAAATAACAATAAACAATGGATAAAAAATAAAATGAAAAATTCATTCGATTTGGCGATTGGTGCCAGAGACTCTGCAGAGGCATCAGACCTTGTTGGATTATTCATTCTATATACCCTCACAAGCATATTCGATACTACGGATATCGGCCTATATAGAGATGACGGACTAGCTATAATAAAAAACTCCAACAAAGTCAAGGGAGAAAACTTTAAGAAAATCATACACAAAGAAATGAAAAAATTAGGCCTAAAAGCGGACATATCAGCTAACATAAAAATAACAAACTTCCTGGACGTCACGTTAAACTTAGATAAAAACACATATAAACCATACTTAAAAGATAACGCTACTCCAATTTACGTAAACCCTAAGTCCAACCACCCACCATCAATTATAAAACATATTCCTAACTCGATCGTAAGTAGACTCAGTAATAACTCAAGCGATGAAAATGCATTTAACAGGTCATCCAATATTTACGAAACAGCCCTAAAAAATAGTGGATACAAAAATATAGATATCAAATATAAACAACAAAACACCAACAACTATAATAAAATTAAAAACAGAAGAAAAAGAACTATAATTTGGTATACGGCCCCATACAATCAAATGTTAAAAACAAAACTTGGCAAGAAATTTCTAGATCTTATTGAAAAACACTTTCCCGCAACCAACCCCTTACACACAATTTTCAATAACAATACCTTGAAGTTATCTTACAGTTGTTGCGAAAATTTAGAGATGATAATTAAGGCACATAATAACAAAATACTAAATGAAAACAATGTAAACAACAACAAAATAAACAATTAAAAAAGTAGACACCAGGGCAGAAATAAAAACAACACTAGCAGAAATAATAATAATAATTATAATAATAACAATAATAACAATAATAATAATAATAATAATAATAATAATAATAATAATAATAACAAAAACCTCGGACAAGTACAACCACACCATAAATAAAATACTAATAACGAACAAGATAACTGCAATTGTAGACACCGCACACTTTGCCCAGTCCAAAACAAATGTCTAACAAAAAGCGTAGTCTATCAAGCAACAATATTTGCAAAAGAAAACTCGAATAACAAGAAATATTACATAGCCATGACTTCCTTAGATTTCAAAACCCGATACTATGACCACAAAAGCACATTAAAAAATAAAAAAAACACTGTATAAAAACAACACTAGCGAATAAATACTGGGAACTCAAAGAAAGCGGACATTCGCCGGTACTCGAATGGAAAATAATAAGACAAGCTACCACATGCAGACATTTAGACGACCCATGTAAATTATGCCTCCATGAAAAATTTTCTATCCTGTACTTTAAAGAACCTCAAAATCTATTAAACTGTAGGCGGGAAATAGCAAACAACTGTGTTCACAAAATAAAACTTACTCTAGGATAGCGATACAAAATAGCTTTAAAACTAACAATAACAATAGAAAACAAACAAATAAATAAATTAAATAAACATGAATATACATAAACGATCACACGCATATGTGTGTGTGTATATATATATGTATATATATGTGCATTATTGTGTACACATAGGTATATTTATATGTATATAAAAAAAGAAGAAGCATAACGGCCACCTAAAACCACTAACCTAGCTCTAAAACAGATCCTTTGTTTGATAAAATGCATGCCCATTGGCTGGTAGGAAGGGGCGCGGTGGATACTAGAAAGCTGATTGGCCAACTAGTAATCCTCAACATGTATAAAAACAAGAAGCAACGACAGAATTCGCGCATAAGCCTGACGAATCCTATAGTTGGATGAAACGCAGAATATTCAGTGTAGCTTAATCGCCATATATATTTTATAAATTACTAACTAGCTCTACCTACGTATTGAGCACTTTTGAAGTAAATACTTAAAGTTTACGCATAAATCTATACTTTCGTATATTAATTCATGCGAATAAATGAAGTAGTTATACTTAGCTCCTAAAACAGTCGAGCACTTTCAAAAGAATTTATTTCACCACATTAAAAATAGATATGGAAAGATTTAATTTCGAAACATCGCTAAAAAACATCCCCACACCCAGCAAGCATAGCCATATTATTAAATTAATCCAAAAAACAGATGAACTAATACGCCGAATGCGATGGCGAGCAAATTTCTTCCTTAAAAATGAAAACGTAAACAAAAGAGAATCCTATGGTTTTAAAACCCTTAAAAATGCGAAAACACTAGACCTTTTGACAAACTTTGAAAATGACCTTTTAAACGTAATTAAAAACCTAGAATTCCACAATCAACTTAACAATTTCCAACGGAAACTACACAAAATCGTTAAAAACATAAACAACTCTAATAAAATCTTTGTAAAAGCAGATAAAACAAGAAACCTTTATAAAATAGATAAGCAAGAATATAACAAACTAATCACAGAAAACATTACAAAAAACTACAAAAAACTAGACACAAACAAATGCGATTACATAGATATAATAAATACTGAAAGTAAACAAATTACCAATAAACTAAAAATTAGCGATAAAGTTGGCAAATTGAAACCTAGAGAGTCATACATTCTGCTTAAAGACCACAAACGGGACTTTAATAATAATCCCAGCACCCGCCTGATAAACCCAACTAAACTAGAAATAGGTAGAATTAGCAAAACTATACTCTCTAGAGTAAACAAACAAATCAAACAGGACCTAGAACTAAACCAGTGGGTAAATACTACCGAAGCAATCACCTGGTTTAAAAATATAGAAAACAAAGATAAATGTACGTTCATACAGTTTGACATCATAGACTTTTATCCCTCGATATCCGAAGAACGTTTTAACATTGCCCTAGAATTTGCCGAGGTATACACTGATATATCCTCAGAAGAAATCAACATGATAAAAAAATGTAGAAAATCAGTTCTAATAAATAACAGTAAACAATGGATAAAAAATAAAATGAAAAATTCATTCGATTTGGCGATGGGTGCCAGAGACTCTGCAGAGGCATCAGATCTTGTGGGATTATTCATTCTATATACCCTCACAAGCATATTCGATACTACGGATATCGGCCTATATAGAGATGACGGACTAGCTATAATAAAAAACTCCAACAAAGTCAAGGGAGAAAACTTTAAGAAAATCATACACAAAGAAATGAAAAAATTAGGCCTAAGAGCGGACATATCAGCTAACATAAAAATAACAAACTTCCTGGACGTCACGTTAAACTTAGATAAAAACACATATAAACCATACTTAAAAGATAACGCTACTCCAATTTACGTAAACCCTAAGTCCAACCACCCACCATCAATTATAAAACATATTCCTAACTCGATCGTAAGTAGACTCAGTAATAACTCAAGCGATGAAAATGCATTTAACAGGTCATCCAATATTTACGAAACAGCCCTAAAAAATAGTGGATACAAAAATATAGATATCAAATATAAACAACAAAACACCAACAACTATAATAAAATTAAAAACAGAAGAAAAAGAAATATAATTTGGTATACGGCCCCATACAATCAAATGTTAAAAACAAAACTTGGCAAGAAATTTCTAGATCTTATTGAAAAACACTTTCCCGCAACCAACCCCTTACACAAAATCTTCAATAAAAATACCTTGAAGTTATCTTACAGTTGTTGCGAAAATTTAGAGATGATAATTAAGGCACATAATAACAAAATACTAAATGAAAACAATGTAAATAACAACAAAATAAACAATAAAAAGTAGACACCAGGACAGAAATAAAAACAACACTAGCAGAAATAATAATAATAATAATAATAATAATAATAATAATAACAATAGTAATAATAATAATAATAATAATAATAATAATAATAATAATAATAATAATAACAAACCAACCCCGGACAAGTACAACCATACCATAAATAAAAATACTAATAACGAACAAGATAAATGCAATTGTAGATACCGCACACCTTGCCCAGTCCAAAACAAATGTCTAACAAAAAGCGTAGTCTATCAAGCAACAATATTTGCAAAAGAAAACCCGAATAACAAGAAATATTACATAGGCATGACTTCCTTAGATTTCAAAACCCGATACTATGACCACAAAAGCACATTAAAAAATAAAAAAAACACCGTATAAAAACAACACTAGCGAATAAATACTGGGAACTCAAAGAAAGCGGACATTCGCCGGTACTCGAATGGAAAATAATAAGACAAGCTACCACATGCAGACATTTAGACGACCCATGTAAATTATGCCTCCATGAAAAATTTTCTATCCTGTACTTTAAAGAACCTCAAAATCTATTAAACTGTAGGCGGGAAATAGCAAACAACTGTGTTCACAAAATAAAACTTACTCTAGGATAGCGATACAAAATAGTTTTAAAACTAACAATAACAATAGAAAACAAACAAATAAATTAATTAAATAAACATTAATATACATAAACGATCACACGCATATGTGTATATATATATATATATATATGTATATATATGTGCATTATTGTGTACACATAGGTATATTTATATGTATATATAAAAAAAGAAGAAGCAGAACGGCCACCTAAAACCACTAACCTAGCTCTAAAACATATCCTTTGTTTGATAAAAGGCATGCCCATTGGCTGGTAGGAAGGGGCGCGGTGGATACTAGAAAGCTGATTGGCCAACTAGTAATCCTCAACATGTATAAAAACAAGAAGCAACGACAGAATTCGCGCATAAGCCTGACGAATCCTATAGTTGGATGAAACGCAGAATATTCAGTGTAGCTTAATCGCCATATATATTTTGTAAATTACTATATATATATATATATATATATATATATATATATATATATATATATATATATACATACATACATATATATATGGGGGGTCTGTAATATTTAATGAATATACTAATACTAACTCGACCAAGATTGTATTTAGGTCTTGACTTGTTATCGTCCACAACATCCGGAAAAACGTCGTAAAAATGTCGTAAAAAAACAAAATTAAGCACACGCGATCTCTTTTAGAAACGCATTTTACAGGGAAGAACGATAGAATTTTCGCCCCGTAAAGACGATATAATTCTATATCCGTTTGAAATAATAAAGGTTTTCTTTTTTTGTTTTTGCAAACCATCTATAAGTTGGCCAGTTGTGTACAAATAACAAGAGCGATATGAACCTTAAAGGGAAACAATGTTTAACGAATGATATCGGAGATGTCCGCTTCACAATTCATGCTCTATACCGATCCAAGTTATGAAAACATGATTATTCCCAGCACCTTTAAAATGCAAATCTGGTTGGTTCAACGTTTTAGCGCACAGCTTAACAAAGTTTCCAGTCACGGTTATTGTCGTTGGCGTCGTTTCGTGTGAGGGCAACATCATGCCACCTCACAACTTCAAAGTCAGCTTGAAAGTCAACACCAAAGTGTATCTGGATGTGCTGAACAGTGTGATGATGCCCTGATGCAATCAAGAGACAGCTGCCAAAGCCTGGGTGTGGTAGCCGACAAGTTCGAATAACCCAGCTTTTGCTTCAGAAGAGTGCTACCACTTTGTATTCTTCGCTCACTCGCTTCCATACTTCTCGAGCAGAACCTGCTGGACTACTTCGTTTCATCACGCATCGAGACACTCCATGTATCTGACGTCTTTGTCTAACGCAAAACAACCTAATGTTTTGGCTAACACGTCAAGCAGAGGTTCGCTAGTTACAAGTTGAGTCGAGTAGAGTTCTTTGTTCTCAACACGAGATACACGTCGACGTTCTCTATTCGCATGTATTACACGCGTCACCCACTCCTTCCAGCGACTCACCCAATTTGCATATACCACATGAGACTGCTTGAGATCTACGCATGACGTGAGGCTTTAAAAGACAACAGCCGCCATCTTGGGCCTCTTCTTTTTCTTTTTCTGTCTTTCAGCCTGCTGCCCAGAAAGATTCTTGCTCGTTTCTGAGGTAGGTCTTTCTATGTCTCTCACACTACTAACATGACCTCTTACAACATTAAAACAAGCTTGATCGCCACCATCCGCCGCGTATTCACCGTGCTCCCGTCGGCGCTTGTGGAAAGGCATGCTCCTAGTTACGGACCTGTATCCAGGCGATTATTGAATAGATATCAGCTCTACTACATCATCAAGGTAACTGAATTAATTTTTATATAAAAGTTTTTAAATAAAACTGCAGTGTTGTTTTTAATGGCAACAAAGTTTCCGTTCCACTTTTTAAATTTTTATTTCTAACAGTTAATTTATTCGAAAAATAATAAATAGCTCTATTTAACGCAAAATACATTTTAAATTCAAACGACAATGGTTGATATAAATTAGTTTTCCGTCCCAAGCGCATCTAATAGTTTTAAAAATTACTTGTCTCTTATTTCGTTGCTTGAGTTCTAAAATAAAGACGAAATTGTTCGAATTGATATCTTCTTGCATTTTCTATTACATCTAAAATAATGACTTGTTTCTTGTGAACCACAATCCTTGTGATGTACCAATGAATCCAGAGCACCGGCTTAGATGTGAATCGATGTTCGTTTTACAAACATGGCCACTTCACTCCTTCGAAATGATTACACATTTTTATTTTAAAGTTTTAACTTCGAACATGGGACAAACATCAAATTAAACTATCTATTCCTGTTGTTGGAATTTTAAGGACGCAATTGATTACCGATAAATAATCTTTTAAAAATACCTCTCTTTAGTTGAGACACTCATTTAAACCCATAAAAATTAAAGCAACGAGAATTTAGTTGAAAGAGGATTATTTATAATCTATCTGCCTGTCTATCTATCTATTTATTTTTCGATCTATTCATTGATTCATCTGTTTATATTTCTATTGTGCCTGTGTGTCTGTGCGTTAGTTTCCTATGAAGTCAAAGTGAAGGCTCTACTAGCTTTCAAGAAGACGGAAAACGTCTCGTTTGCGGAACTCGAAAAAATTGATAAGGATCTGGACCGGTTATAATGGGTTGGAATGTACTTTCTCTTTTGTATACGTTACTAAAACGACCACCCAAATCCGTTCTTGTGCGGATATTTTCACGTGCGTCAAGGAGACCCTCAAAGATTACCACTATACCCTCTTCACATCAGTGGAGGTATTCAATAAACCCAACAGTAATACACTATTTATAAGGTGGATTTAAGTGACGCTTATCTACAGATTAACCTTCAGGTAGATTGCTGTCAAATCTCTGCATCAATACACACAGGGCACTTTAAAAGTTTGAGAGGTTAACCTTTGTGATCAAGGCCGTACATGTGATTTTCCAGCAGGTCATAGATGCCATGCTGGGCGGACTTGACTTCGCATGCCTCTACTTGGATTACAATTTTATTGCCAGTAAATCCGCAAAGGGTCATCCCAATCATATACCTGAGGTCTTTAAAAGAATTCAAAACATCGGATTTTAAGTAAAGTAAGAAAAAATGTGATTTCCATATGACCGGGAAAAAGTATCTACGTCACATAATTTACAGGAGTGGAAGATGACCCGATGGTTAGAGGGCAGAATATATAAAGAACATACCTGCTCCTGATAATGTATAAGCGCTTCAAAGTTTTATCAGGTCTTCATAAGAACATGCATTGCTTGTGTTCCCCACTAAATGAACTACTAATGAACGAAAAAGCCTCTAAATGGACGCCGGAATCTCAAGCAACATTTAAAAAATAAAGAATAGTCGAACATCGAAAATGTTTCGTGCGCACTATGATCCAAAGTTGAATATAATGGTAGCAACGCAAGCTCATAGGGTATTGAAGCTTGTATACTACATATAATGTGTGACGGTACCAAAAATCCGATCGCTCATGCATCGAAAATGCTATAAGCATCCAAGAAACTATTCATGAATCTACAAAGAAGCTTCAAGTATCATATTCGCTGTAACAAAATTTCATAGCACTATTATTTTCAACGGGAATCTATAGATACGTGTCATTTCGTTTATTTTCGAGAAAATCTGTCTGAATATCAATCTTATAAAAACGTCTTCCGGACCTGGCAGAGTAAAATGCAAGTCCTCCAAAGACGCATTTAATCACGCAAAAAAAAACTGCTATAACACGGATTTCCCCTGATTTATTTTTCATATATATCGTTGGACATCCCATTGACTGTATTCTAATTTTCGATAAAATGCTCACATTTTCTGATTTGTCGAGTGATCGGTCGATTTTTTTCCAAGGACGAAAATGGCACTTAAAAAGAAACTGGTTGTACATCTCGAATTAACTTTAATTCCGCGGCTGATTTTTGTACATTTTCCCCGGTGCGATGCGAATATTTCGCAGAATTCACTTTTAAAATTCTTGATTAACAGCTCTGTTTCTGCTGGCATTTTTTTTTTCTACAGAATTTAAAATATGACAGGTCCTATGAATTAGATCAATGCATCCAGCCCGACCCGAGTTGTCTAGAGGTATTCCTTAATACGTAAGATTTTAAAGTTTTTTAAAAGATTATTTTGTACTTTTAATTTTAGAAGCAATTTTTTGTACTTCAAATTTTGAAAGGATTATTTCGTAATTCAAATTTTAAAAGGATTATTTGGATTCAAATTTTGATAGGGTTATTGTGTATTTCAAATTTTGAAAGGATTATTTCGTAATTCAAATTTTGAAAGGATTATTTCGTCATTCAAATTTAGAAAGGATTATTTTTAATTCAAATTTTGATAGGATTATTTTGTAGTTCAAATTTGTTTTGTCTTTCCCATTAATGTGGCATTCGTTAAAAATTACCTTCCAAGAAAATTGGGGTACAGTTTAATGCTTTTGTTGTTTTACGTGTTCTCAGCCTTGTCGATTTATTCAATATCTCTCAAGGATTTAAATTTACAGTCGAAAGGTCTGAACCTGAATTTGGATGAATTGTTATTTCTTTATCACGAATCATTATCGCCACATATTTTCGCAACCCTTCATCGTTATTTTCAGTCTCCATCAAAAGCACTCAGGTTTTGTATTTAATAATATATCTGCAATGAGTCTTTTTGTGTTCTATTTTTACATATTACACATTTTCTTGATAAATATGAACAGTTGTTACACCAATGTAACTTACCCCGCGAATTAGACGGAAACGAGATTTATCTTTCTTCAGATTATTTCTTAACTATATGTCGATATGTGCACCTTTTTCGCAACTTGCGGTTTATTTTTTTACGTTATTTTTTTAATTGTCTGGCTGCTTTTCATATCTGCCCGACTCCAAGGTTTACATCCATGGTTTTATTTTAAATAATTTCTATTATCTGACAGTCTTCTTTTAACTTTTGTCGGGTTAAGTTTGGTTCCTTTTTTAAATTTTATTAGGACACGCCTCCTAATTTCCGTACTTCGACCAGACACCAATCCTTGCGCAAAAACTAAACATATAAAATTGCCTGTACTGGACCTGCGTATTTGCATTCGTCACAATCTTTATTGACTATGGCTGCGCACCTTGCTAAATCATTTTGTGATTCTTGTGAAAATCCAAACATGAATTATGCTTATGAAATAAAGAAAATTTTGGGTTAAATAGTTCTGTAAGAATTCAACCGTTTCGGCTAAAGATAATTCAGACGATTTACGTGGTAAATAAAATGAACAAACTTGTTATGCTCGGCTGTCTTTAGCTTACATTATGAAAACACTTTTTCTCGTGCGATCACTGCAGTCGATACTAAAAAGATTTTGATACCGAAGAAGATAAGCAGTAAATTTCTGGTCGAAGAAGATTAGCAGTAAATTCTTCAGGTCTGTAACAGAAATTGTCAATTATATTCCATATTGAGTCTTGTAAAAATGCTGTATTATTATCGTGGACCTATTATGTTTTATGACTTTAGTAAGCAGCTATTTTATGTGGTGTTGATTTTTATATTGCTGCGTCCCATTAGTTGTTTTTTGTCTGATATTTGAGTGCTTCTGGTGTTCAAATAATTGTTGCTCTCTTTTATTTGAGTATTTATGGTGTTTAAATAATTGTTGCTCTCTTTTATTTGAGTATTTATGGCGTTCAAATAATTGTTGCTCTCTTTTATTTGAGTATTTATGGTGTTCAAATAATTGTTGCTCTCTTTTATTTGAGTATTTATGGTGTTCAAATAATTGTTGCTCTCTTTTATTTGAGTATTTATGGTGGGCAACAATTGTTGTTTTTGTTAAATTCGCAGCTTTAATGATTATTCTAATGTATTTGCAAAGCGTCCATTTAGCATGACGAATAAAATACACAATTAACGGAAATTAGCAAAACCGTGTTTAAATGAACCATTTTTCATTTCGAACTAGTGGAAGATAGGGAACAGTAATTTGTCTCCTTCAATGAATTTAGAAATGAATGTTGACTATATTATAACATTCCAAGAGAATGCCTTGTCCCATAGACGGGGAAAATATTGTCGTAAGAAATATCCAATATTCCTTTGAAAGCAAATGTCTTTTTATACACTAAAAATGTTCGCTAACACGCTTATTTTCTGACGCGAGGAGTAAGAAACAACAATTATTCGTACGGGATTGCCAAGCAAAACGAAGAAAAATATGAGAATAGTCTTACTTCCCACGAGTTTGCAATTCAAACCTTTATGCCCCCACACGTATTTGTTCCTACTTTTCCCTTTTTATCAGTGTTATAGTCCGGGGTTGTTTGCAGATAAACGCAGAATGCCAAAGTAAAATAAACATATGCATTGAACAGTATAAAATAGGTGGATGGTTCGTTATAGCCGACGAAAGCTCCAGGTTGGTTCACCTAATATCGATTGACACCTTATGACTTAGTCTTCCTGTATTCATTGAGATTGGAATAGTCTATTACTATGTAAAAAAGGTAAGTTCCGCCACAACAATATCCACATGGGTATGTATCTACATCTATATAATAAATAATATATATATATATATATATACATATATTAATAGATAAACATAGATATATATGCACATATATATATAGTATTATTTTTACTATAATAATAATAAAATCATTCAATTATTTAATAATTATTAAATTATTAAATTTCTCTATTTATCAATCTGTATCTACATACATTTTTATCAATCTATCTATTTATATATCTATGTATGCTTCTCTTATTCTCCTTAACTGACTTGTCATCTCTTTATCTATTTATATTTAACTATATATCTATCTATATAGCTTTCTATAAATCCATTAATTTTTCCATCTATATCTTTATCTATGTTTATCTATTGATGGACCTATTATTTTTATATGGCTTTGTTTTCTACCTATCACTTATCTATCTTGCTTCTCTATCTATCTATCTATATATATATCTATCTATCGATCAACCTGTCTTTTTACTACAACGATAAAAGGGTAACTGCGTGTAGATTGGTGTTTACAATGTTGGAACCATATGGAAATAGACGATAAACATAAAGAAAATTATTTTTCTTAAATGGGAGAGAAATGAAATGATGCGAATAATTAATAGAACGAAGTTTTAGTGACAAAAATAAGGGAAAAGAAAAGCCGAATTAAGATAAAAATAATAGTAATTTCAGTTAAATCCTTTCTAAGAACTGAAGATTTATCTAACGTTCTTCTAACTGACTGTTTTCCTTCTACACACAAACTTTCTCTTTTCAAGACCTATAGGCATTTCTTAACTTGTGCCATAATCATCCTTTGGACTTTGTTAGCTCCTTATATATCAAATAGTTTTGCTTTTTGTCCGTGAGGATTTCATGAAACAGAGGAAAATAAAAAAGTGAGAACATTGAATAAGAATAATAAAATTAAAAAGAATAAATAAGCGAGAAAGTATGGAACTTTTTAATATAAGAAAACAATTAATTCTGGAAGCACTTAAAATTTGTGCAAAATTTTAGGGGCATCACTTCTCAAGATCCAAACGTTACTCAAGGTTAAGGGGAATAGGTGTAAGCACGAAAACAAGACAATAGCGCACTGAGCGGTAATAGTTGATTTTGGGTAGATTTTGAGAATTTAAAGGGGATGAACCAAGAATTCGTTTACATTGGACTTGAGAACGACTATTTTCTAGCCAGCTGAGAAGCAGCTCCTCGAAAAATAGATTTCCAGAGGCGGAGAATTCAAGTAAAGAAAATTTGTACAATGAATCTGTGTTTCGATATTGACACATGTAGAGAGTAGAGGGAAATTGTTTACAGTGGCTGCAGCTAGATAATTGTTTGTTGTGAATGTTTGTCAGAGGAAGAGAATAGCTTTACGCTAAGTATAGCTTTTGCCATAAACTGGGGATAACAAAAAAGAAATAAAGCAAACGTTAATGAACGCAAAAGGAAAGGGTTACATACCAAAAAAGAAAGTGTGGATTGGAGGGATAAGCATGAAGACGCAAGAGAAAGAGCGAGAGAGAGAGAGAGAGAGAGAAAGAGAGAGAGAAAGAGAGAGAGAGAGAAAAAGAAAGAGAGACGAAATAGAAATATATAAAACGAAAAATGATTGTAAAAATTTAGAGGTTGTAAAAAGAAAAGTCAGCGGTTGATAACAATAAAATATATATACTATGACATTACTATAACTTCTTAAAGGCTACATTATTTTTTTGTATTTAGTCTATTGCCTCCGTTCTGTGTCACGCGAGAATAGACACACCTGTACGTGTAGGTGTACATGCAAAAGTTACAATGTCCAACCACACTGTTCCTGAGTTTACACTGCTTGATTCGAGTTGAAAGCAGACGTTGTGAACGACAGCCGAGACAAGCGACGTGCACATACAGCACCAAGTATCCTTAAATGCTCAGCCGTATGATACTGACGTGACCAACGCGCCTTTATTTCACTGATCTCTTAGGAACGTGTACGTCAACGTGAGTATGCCATATGTTGGTGTGTATTGTTATACTTCTAGAAATCCTTGATAATCTTTGACTGATTTTGATTTTCTTTCTTTATATGTGTTTATGTATTAATAAAAGTATAATGTACGCACGTTGAACAATGGGTTACCGGCCATCTTGACTCTTTAAAAACAGCTTGATACGGCGCCGGCTTTTAATCAGCTTCTACTAATATATGTCGGCCGGCGAGGCGATAATAGAAGATCAAACTGAGCCAGTTTAAAAGATATCTCCCTCAATTATTAACACAACAAAATACGTCACGATAGATAATTGTGAGTATTAAAATATCTACAGATTATTATGGCCAAGATTATATTACTCATATATTCCAACAATAATGATTTGAAATCAATAATAGATAATGAACAGCATTAAAACTGTTTTTAAAATATATGCTCGCATTTCAGCCCGGCGTTGCCCGGCTGTTTGGAGGTGTATGTTGAGCAAAAAAAGCGCTCAATTTTTAAAAAAATTTGACCCCTATTATGACCCCTTAACACTTATTGTTTGGGGCTCAAACTAAGTTATTAAGTTAGATACATGTATAAGAAACCTATATCTAAAATTTCAAGTGTGTAGACCCAAAATTGGCGGAGAACAGTTCTCAAAGGTCAAATCGTTGAACTTTGACCCCTTAACAGCAAAATTTCTGGTCGTAAACCGATCACAAAGATTGCCATGAATCTCAGTACCCTGTAGATCAAATTTCGAGGCGGTAGACTTAAAATTGACAGAGTTATTGCGTAGGGAAATGTAGATACATAGAGAGACACGCACAGAGACACGTTCACTTTTATAGATATATAGATTGTATGTGTGTGTATGTGTGTGAGAGTGTGTGTGTGTGTGTGGATAAAAATCAATACGAAAAATATATAAATGTTTATATCTTTTCTGTATTTATTTATTATTTGTTGACGTGTTGAAATAAAAGAAAAACGAAAATTTTCGATGGATCATTCGTTGTTCGTCTGTGTGGATAATAGAAATACGAGTGCAGAATGTACATGTCTAACAGGAGAAAAACGGGTATAGCTAATGCGATTAGGATGTATCTGGATATGACCATCTTAATATTTTTTAACTTGGAATGGTCAGAAACTTTTGTGACCTTTATTCAAAACCAAGTATGTCATAAAATGTTAAAGTAGATATCCACGCATACAAACACGCATATATAAACTTACGTGCATTACAAATAGGATTTTTTCTATTGATATTCAACTTTCTTAAAAATAGACCTAATTCTTTTAAAACAATTGTAATTTGAAATATTACATCGAGCAAAAAGGCTCTTTGAAATCATACATAAAGTAAATTGTTATAACGATAACTTATTTGAAACACATTGAAATAAAAATTTTTAAAAAATCCGCAAAAACCGTCTTGTACACTTAATATTTTGCATTAAATTTTGACTCTTTATCAAAAGGTTTTGCCGTCTTAAATTCTCACTTAACATCGTTTGAAATCATTAAAAGCATTCAAACGTGCCTTCCCGCTCATATTGTGCCCGATTTATGGTCGCTTTGTTTATGCGCATGAATAAGGCTTCAATGATTGGGGGACGTAGATCACAATATCATTAACTGATCCCTTAGAATAATGAATTATCTTACGTTTTTCTACTATATTAGCATAACATTGCATTATCTTACCGCATCCATATATTTGTTGCCTTTTTACTTGACGTATCAAACTTGCAGCTTCATATTTTGTTCATTATTTTTACTTAAATCGATCAACTGATCGATCGTTTTCCAATATTTATAAATGATATCGTGACACTTCTTTTCCTTTCGTTAATGTTGATTCCTGTTCAAATTATTATAGAAGTTATCGAACTCAAAATCCTCCAATGTTTATTTGATTCGCCTGAGTCTGATATTACAGTGTACGTTATGATACTTCTGTCTTGAGACAAAGTTGATTTTTAATCAATAATCGAAATGGCATTTCAAGCTAATTCAGCATTCCGAGGATTTTTTTTGTCTAGCCTTTAAAATAAAAACCACACGCTGTTATATAAAACATCAAATCTATCTGATATATACCTTTGTGTATATAGTTGCGATACTCAACGTTCGATTGGGATACGTATCTATTTTACGACCCGATCGCAGCAACTTCTTTTCAATGTCTTCTTCAGAAAGCTAATTCCAGGGTTTAGGCTTTGCTATTAGAATAGATACGCACATACGGCAATTATATTACTATATGGTGTTTCGTTTTACAGCTTAAAGTTGTGAATATTAACCTTTAAAAGTTTTCCTTCATGAATTTTTTTGATGAGAATTGATATACATTTTTCAGATCATTCTCTGTACCGTTCTTATCTTCAATGCTTCTTTCATGACGTTTCGGTCAATTCACCCTTAGACCTTCTTAGGGTGTATCTTATAGATTTAAGAAATAGTTTTTTTTTTTTTTCAAAATCAATAATCTGTATAGAATATCGAAATGAATAGTTTTTATTCACATGCATAGCAAGTATTGTTTCGTCAGTTTAGATTGTGAAAAATTTTTAAGTAATTCACGATTGTTTTCGATTATTACCCGCACTGAGAATTGAACATAAGAGGATATTTACAATAAGAGGATATTTACAATCGACTATAACTAAGTACTTTATCCATTAATCGACGGGTATTTGCTGAGTGCATTTGTAATTCCGTACAGATTCAAGATTTAAAAGTTCGACATGATACGTCTGCATCGACTAAATTATTGTGAAAATAACATTCAATATGAAAAGAATAATTCAAATAATAAAACCTTTGGAAGTAATTTTGAATTAATTAAAGCGATTTATCTCCTATTATCAATCGTGTTTTGTTTCTTCTGGCCAGGTTCGTTGTTGTGTCAAGTGCGTTTTATAACTATGTCTTTATACTTTCGGTAACTTTGGATCGATTACATAAATATGGGCATCAATATAACAGCAGAAGATTCTAAATTTACGAGAAGAGATCTGAGTAAATGACAGCCGAAGTTCATACAGAATGTCTACTTTAAAATTAGTCAAAATACAGCTCTTCAACAATTTTGGTATCTCAATATTGCGACAAAAATTCATTTTTTTTTTTTTTGGAGTCTAGAAAGATTGATTCTATTTCGAACGACGCCGCCAGCGATACTTCAATTTACCAATCTCACCACAAAGATCAAATGTTACAGTAGGTCGGGGTTAAAGGTTTTGCATACACATTACAATAAAAACAGACTATTGGCGAAAATCGATCATTCGTTGAGATTGGAGAGAAGAAGCATGTTACAATTTCGATGTTTTCCAAATGAATAAGTAACACGTGTAAAGGTATTTATTTAATTGAAACAAAATACACTTTCCACAAACCAGAATGGCAGAATTAACTGAACAGGATTACACTTTGATCCTAGTCCGTGATTGTTAATGTATTTCTTAGAATGTAATTCCTGAATTTAATAATAATAACCCTAACGTGAATTCCAACATTTGAAAAGACTACAGTAAAAACAACAAACGAAATTCTACCGATGCTATGCCCCAACAACATGGCAAAAAATAGATAGAAAGACATACTGATGATGACGTGTATCTTCGAAATATATTTATAAATTTCAATATAAATGTCAAACAAAATAAATATATGTTAATACTGTAATAATGCGTTGTTTTGGCTTCAGACGGATCCAATACGTATTTATTTTAAAATAGTTGTATTAAAACAAAACTAGTTCAACTTAAATTGTGTGTTATTTCCTCTGCGAATGCTGGGTATGTCGGCTAATATTAATAAACATGTGATGTATACATCAGCTTCTCTTTAATAACAGTTATTTCATAGCAAAGAGTACTTTCGCTTGTATAATTCTGGTGATTTGTCTTCAGGGGATTAAGAAAACACGTAGATAGGATATTGCATTTGGAAACTTATACACTGAGATTTAACTCTGGTCTGCTTTGTGCTGGAAATGGGTGTGACACCACATGGCTAAGAAAGAGAAAGAAACAAGACAAACAGCAGTATGATCGGAAGTTTAGTTATGTGAGAAGGAATGTTATAACATAGTGGACCTCTCTCTCTTTCTCTCTCTCTCTATCTCTCCCTCTCTCTCCCGATCGCTATCCTTATTTTTATTATCAGGCGAATAAAGCATGTTGTCATTAGATGTTTTCATCGGCCCTCGGGAATATAAACGAACGGCCTTCCGCCAGTGTAAAAGAATCAGTGTAAAAAAACGCATTCACACACAGGAAAACACAAGTTTTATGAACTTGCATGTTTGACAGATAGCTGAAACTTTACATAGTTACTACTGTGTAAGATGCTATCATAATCAGAGAAATAGTTTTTGAGTTGCATTGCTTTGGTTACATGTTATACAGTAGAGGAACCGAAAAAGCGGAACTGCTTCTCCGGCGATCCGCCCCCAACTCTACCTTAGAGCGAAAAAAAAGTCCCTCTTAAATGTTATTATGTGCCACACTTAGCTATTACCTACTTACAAATTGAGACTTTTCAAAATCTGTGCTTCCAATAAATCTGTCGAGTAATTAATCTTTAAACAATATAATGAGAAAAACTAAATGATTTTTAACACAAATTTTTTTCGTTTCGTGAAATTCTTTTTTTACTAACCAATTTATCATTTATGGTTTCAAATGTTGTTCTGTATATGCTTTTAATAAATATCACAAAAAAGGTTTGAAAAGCTTCACAGACATAAAAAAAATTCTCATCCTTCAAAATGATATATTTCAAAATTTAGTTGCCAAATATTTTTTAATATCAATATCCGACAGTACGTAATAAATAATGAGGTTTTTGATAATGCTAATGTTTTCATGTGAAATATAACCTTCTTTATTGCGCTGTAGACTAAATACATGTGTTTAGTGTTATTACCTGTGTATATATTAGCGAAAATAGTAACTTAATACGCAAAACATACGGGTGTATCTCACTCCTGATGCAATCCTCTACCTGTATGAGAACCAAAAGGTGGATTACTGTTGTCATGGGGAGAGGCTTCTAACAGTATCCTTTTTTCTGTCTTGACAAAGTAAAAAAAACGGCTTCGATATCTAGTAGGCGAAGTCTTTCCCTCCTCTTTGCAAACTCTTTTTTTACAGAAGAGATGTTGCGAATCTACCTCTGCTGGATCGTTATTTACATGACAAGTTCTATACTGAGCCTCTTTCTATAAATTCTCTGTTGTAGAACACCCGAAACTGACACTCGTTTAGCAACGACAACTGCTAACAATTTTCTTTTCTCAGGAAAGATTCCATGAGCAAAGTATTTTTCTGGGACTACCCATAATACTCGCGGACTACTTTCCAGTTGATCATAATACGGGGATTTCTAACAATACTGTAAATAATAAATGTCGTCTTAATTACACAAAATACTAATCACGTTTCACCATAAACATTCATTATATTACTGTCAACACGTCAACACATCTTCGCCAACGCAAAACAATGCCAGTAACGTAAACATCTTGAGTTCTGGTGGCGATAAAATCGCTGAAGGCATTTTTTTTTATATCGTTTAGGATTTAAAACGTTCTCACGCAAAAAAGATGTTGCGATACTTGAAACATTGGTAGTCGGTACGTGAGAGATCTGTAGATAATAGTGGATGAGGCAGATTTTCGTAGCTCAATTCATTCGACTTCTGAACAGTCGATTTTGCAATGCTGCCAGTCGTCCTCGATCTTTCTGATGCATTTTCATCC
>NC_136505.1:109951851-110204351 GCF_053919585.1 Euprymna scolopes
ACGTAAAGATTGCGTTGCAGTCAGCTGGGGGTATGGTTTGGAAATGCAGGATCACCGAGTGTGTAAGTGAGTGTGAGCTCTTCTTATGTTTTAGTCTTGGGCTGATGACGTTTCTGGTTTAAGAGGCTGCCATAAAGACGGTACTGGATAACAACGACACTAGTAGGTTGAAGGTAACAGCAGAAACCAAAGTGAGGGATAACAAGGAACATGGTGAAAATGACTGGAGCCGATACCCGTCTCTGCTTCACACTTACATTCACCGCAAAAATGTCCGACTCTGCAACTTACATGGTAACATGAGCGCACATAAAATATCAACATTTGTTTTAATATACGTCACCCTCAAAATTGTATTATTAAAGAACTACTTCAAGTTTCGTTATTTCCCAAGATTTTATTAAAATTCATGTAGTATTCACGAAGTTATGATATGTTATTCTTTATCAAGGAATTTCCACTGTTTATAGCGTTATTGCAGGTCTGTTAAAAAATTGTATTAGACACGCAATACATTGTTTATTCATGAAAGCTTTATTTTTATTGGATTTCCTTGTCAAAGGATAATAAACAAAAGCACATTATAGATGATATGCCTCAAATAAATGAATTATTTATCGACATATCGAGTTTTTTTTAAATTACTTTACACAACCTTTTCTCCAGGGACTAAGTCAATTGTTTCATCTAAAAAAGAGATATGGCTTTCGCGATATCAACTACGCTCCTCTACAGGGAACCCTTTAAAACAAAATTGCTTTCCTCTCTCATGAACCTCTTTTTCAATATTGACCAGAGATGTCTAATGGGGTTAAATTCTGGCGAACACGGTGTCTAGGTCCTGAGGAGTTTCCAACGAAGCCCATAGATTCAAGAAAGGTTGCAATTGCCATAGTAGAATGGAATAGTGCATTATCATGCATGAAAATCATCTAAAAGCGATGGAGCAATGATAGATCATCTAGCCATGGCGACAAATGACTATTTAAAAAGGCCTTGCACGCATTGTTTTTAAGTTTATTCTCCCTAGCACTTGGATTGGTCTAACCAACTTATCCCCAATGATCCTCGCGTAAAACATGATGCCTCCACATTCTTGTTAGGGATGAACTCTGTCACGAGTCGGCGTTCCATTCCGGTTCAAATCTTTGGTCTATCCATCCGGATCGTCAAGAGTAGCACGATCTTCTTCCGTAAATAGTACACGTTAGAAAATTATTTTTCATGTAATTTTGTGCCCACACCATTCATTTTTACTTATGTAGTTTGCCCAATGCAGCCCTAGGAAGACGTTTAATGTTGCTTGCTATATAATTCAACACATTGCATTAGGCTTGCTTCGATCTTCCCAAGGTTTCAGCTCTTGCAAAACTGGAAACATTGATGCTTTTTGTGCTTCGGTTGACTTTCCTACGAATTTTCCGAATATCACAATCTGAAAGGTTTATTCTAATGCGCTTATCTTTTCTGGGTTTGGTGTTAGGGTTGTTCACGAATGAGGCCAAGCTTCTTGCATCCCTTTCAAGCTCCGTAGCTAAATCTTTGATGGAATATCTTTCTGCGAGTTCAGCAACAATTATTTGCTTTTCGATAACCTTCAATCGCCCGTTTTTTATCATTGTAAGATCTGCAATAAAACGATGGACAGTGGAAATTCATTGATAAAGAATATAATGCCATAACTTGCTGAATATCGCATGAATTTGAATAACATTTTGGGAAAAACGAACCTTAAATCAGTCCTCTGATGATACAATTTTAATATTTTGTGACATATATTTAGCGAAATATGTATATTGTACTAATCTGAAATAAGGCGATTGACACAGTATATGTATTGTATATATGTGTGTGTGTGTGTGTGTGTGTGTGTTAGTATCCTTTCCTTATTTATATACGTTACACTAATACTATATAAATTATGCTCATATTAAGACGATCCTTTAATATACGTTTATTGTTTTTATTCGCCTTTGAAAATGCCCTTGAAACAGAAGGTGAAACGTTGAGTGATAAGGTTTTCTTTGTTAATTTATAATGAATGACATCGATTCTATTTTCTATTTTTATTATCAACAATAATGTATAAAGTATCGATAATTTTTATTTTATAAAAGACGTACGAATTTTTTATTTACAGTCATTGGTCTGTAATTATTTTTAGCAGTTGAGCTTTGGAAATACTAACAGTTTCTTTCGGAAAGACATTTTATAAATTTTACATTTTACGATAAACATAAATTCAATTACAGGTAAAAAAAAAGAACGGTAATTAATCTTTTCTAATGATGAGCATTTTGTTTATCAAATACTATTTACTTCTATATTGGATATTTAATGGGGCAATTTATTCACAAATTTGTTGTCATGGTATTTTATGACGCTATTCGAGCAATGAAGGTTTAACAATATCATAAACCTCGGGCTGATCATCGTAATAACATTGTAATGTAACTGGTTGATTAATGCAAGAAGAAAAGAAGCGTCTTTGCATGCGCACGTTACAAAAGTACACGTCATGATTGTTGAGTGCATATCTGCTTCGAATGATGCTGAGCTACTTACTTTTTATCTCACAAAATACGAGAAAGGTTTGAAAATAGAGAGAATCAGACCAACGCTGTTTAATGAGTAGAACTCTAGCTTTTTAAAAATTGTCTGACCAACCGCACCGGTATTTCCCAGTATTGCCGGTATGACAACAAGCAATAAAGGTAAACCACTAAAAAGCCGGGGGCCAAGGCTTCATAAGGTGTTGCTCATACGACTACTTAAAACGTATGCCTCAGCTTGTCAGATATAGTGCCACCGTTATGCCACAGTTTTTCCAAACTGATTATTGGAATCGGAAACTCGACTGACATGTTCCAGCGATCGGAGCAAATAGACAAATCAATAAACGTTATCACTACCGGTATTTACATCTTTCTTATGGCGATATGACCCACGCTCGAAAGGTTTGAAAAAATAAGCCTGTCTCCCGAAAAAGGACTAACCGTTAAAAATGTCTAGGGAGCTCCTCTGATAGAGGCACTTTGGGCAGTTAACAATGAACTTACTCTACCCGAAAAGCACTATCTAGTCCTTAGTGAGTTAATCTCATATAATTACGCGGGACGAATGCCTCATCTATCAGATCAAGACTACCTGTATGTCCACGTTCCTGCCGCATTAATCATGAAGATAAACAGCCCCATAGATATGTGTCATCGATTACATCTACTGGCCAAATTAATGGGGGCGTATACCTACCTAAATATTTATTAGATATTACTATGATTATACTATCTTGGTAAGTTAATTGTTCTGAAATTACCAGATCAGCTTATCATATAACCTGAAACATCATCATTGTAGAAGATTTTCGGTTCAGAATAAATGACTAACTCGTCTTTTATACAGCAGTCGTCGTAACAAGCAGTTCAATTACTTTTTACGCCCGTGTATTAAAACTGTCCACCAATACGTTTTTTTTCTTCTTTTCTCTACTGTTTTTTTTATATATATAATCTCTGTATCAGTGCCATATTGTTCTCTCCTGGGCAATTGTAAATAGAAACTTTTGGATGGCAAAATGTATGGGTTTTTTTGTTTTTTTTACACGGTGGTCACCACTTATCAAGGCCGGGAAGCCACTCAGGCATACGGGTTATATTTCGAAACGAATTTGTATTTTAAGCTTAGTGGTCCGAATGTTATATAATATTTCCCGGGTTACGCTGGCAAGTTAGAAATTGAAATGTCTGGCATGTTGGTTAGTGCAAAAAACAATTCCAATGGTTATGGTTGACTCATGTCAAATGGGTAGCTAGACGAGGGTTATTGAGTGCTTTTGAAAGCAAAACGATACATGAAGAAAGAAAGAGAGAAAGAAATCTTTTGGTTTCCATGGAAAAGCAGTCGTTTTTATGAGTTTGGACGAAGATGGTGAGTCGGTTAGACGCGAAGATGCTTCCAAGAAAGAAATGTAAGAAAGTCTAAGTAGTCGACAATGCGATGATTCCCATCCCGTTCACTCGTTAGGCGGAATAAAGAGGCCATGTTAGAATTCGCTGTTGTGTTTTTTGTAAATGTTCTTCCACCATTAACCAGTGACGGAAAGAAAGCATGCCCGGAGAAGACTAGAAACAAAAAAAAAAAAAAACATGACCCCCCCACACACAGATAGGTTATACATATATATATATATATATATATATATATATATATATATATATATATATATATATGCTAAAAGGGACAAGACCACATGTACAGACATAAATACATAGACGCTCACACAAGCATAGACACTAAATAAGAGACCTACGTACAAATACAGATATGAATATTAAATAAGATATAAATATATCAGACAGAAAACCTTCTCCCTCACAACGTTCCATTTACGGGTTTATGCTTCGATGGCCATTCGTGACAACAGGCCACAACTGAATTTTAGTACACGCGAAACAATACGGGGGAAATAAAGGACTGAAAATAAAGAAAAAAACGGTTTAAATAGGTCCATAGACCTATAAGGAAAAATATAAGTGTTTTATGTGTTTTATGTCTATGAAATTTAATTGTTATGTATTTTTGTTCAAAGTGATGTCGAAGAAAAATGTGTTTAAAGAATTTGATAAGAATGATTGTGTGTTAGCAAAAAAGAATGATTCATTGTGCATGTAGGCTTATTTGTATAAATATGCATATATAATGTGCAAAAACACGTGAAATATAGTCCACTAAGACACTAGACGTAAAGATAATTAGAAAAGGTCACTAAACACACCCACACACATAGGAAAAGGAAAACATGCACTGAAACAAAGGAAATAAAAGAATAAGATTATAAACAAAGACATACGAATGATTTTAATAATGTAAAATTAATAAACGTATTTAGTGAAAAAAAAGCCATATGGTTGTAGTGCGCGCTAGTTAAGCAAGGGAATTGTGTGAAGTTGTCAGAAAAAGAGAAAGAATGGGATTTAAAATGTAAAAGTAAGAAAAATAAGATATTGTTCAGATATTGGGGAAGAAAAAATGGTTTATTGTGATTGAATTGAATTCCAATTATAAAAGTAAAAAAGGGCTGATTTGCCCAAAGAGAACAGCGGATAGAGAGAAAGAAAGAGAAAAAGAATAGAAAAAAGAGAGAAGCAAATTTGAATAGGTAAGGTTTAGAATTGTTCGTATATAACGCAGAGCACGTAGTTTTTTTCTGTCAATTTAAAAGCTACACGATGATAAAAAGAGAAAGGAAGAACGAATGTTTACTGCTGTTTTTAAAACAAATTATGTATTTGTTAGAGATTAGACTTTTTCCTCGTATAAAATACTTTTGGAAGTGCATTTTTATATTGTTCTTTCGCAGATGACATTTACGGACTGTGTTTGATTTTGATTCTATTGTATTTTGTATTTTGATGCACTTTTATTAGAAAAATGCTGTGTAGTAATTGTTTCCCTATTGGGGGGGGGGCATTGTCGACAAACGAAACACAACTTTATAAAGAGAGAAAGTGAGAGAGCGGAATAAGGTTATTTTTCATTATTATAAACAGGTATTGTCCGGGGATGAAAGTTGTTTAATTCGAATCAATTATTAAGCCGTGGTTTTAGCTAAAGGAGTATTGTGAAAAAGTGTTTTCGTGTTTCTAAATACCTAGCGAAGTAAACTGTTGTATTTTTTTTTACTGTATTGCGATTTTCTGTCAATTATTGTTGACTTTTGTAATATTCGAGGACATTACGATGATTTGTTGAACTTTGTGTATAATCGATATTATTGTGATGGAAAATGTTGATGTGATTGTTAAATTGGTCGTAAAAGTTGAATTATGAGGTCGAGGAACTCTAAATTGGTTGAGTTGATTTTAAGTAAATAGAGACGAATATATAAATTATTATAACGAAAAAGACGGAATTTCGATATGAGTAATTGAGATATAGAAGTGAGAATGGGTAAATATTATAGGTTGGAGGTTGCGTACGGTCGTGATTTATTTTATTATTTTCCGATATGATTCGCGCATTTATTTATTTTTTTTATTGTTTAAGGTTTTCTGTGACGATTTTCTTCAGCCACGTATGGGGTCGACAGGGTTTCGTGCTCCCAGCCATTGGGAAAGTGTTTGTTCTCGTGGCTATGTTGCATTCGCAGGTTATCGCCTTAATCTTGGGTAAAAGGTCACCCAGCATATTGAAACGCGAGGACGGATTCGCTTGAGTACTCTTCGGAGAATTGCAAAATGGCGCAAATTTTGAACGGCAGAAGATGCTTTCAAATGAAGACAGGAAGTGCAATCATAAAAGATAAAGATGTGTATTAAATAAAACAGAAAAGCCCGTCATACGCAACACGTCAATCAGTAGATGGATCCCAACCAGGAGTTATGGTGTAACAAGATATCTGTTGCTAAGTAGTTATGTGTTGACATGTCCTGATTCGGGGGCGTCTTTGTGTGTGTGTGGGGGGGGGGAACACACGAGTCTTTCGACACAATAGTTAAGGAAGTAATGGACGTTGTTTGCCAGGCTTCTGAAGGGCTTATGGTTAGGTTGAGATGTGACATTTTCCGGATCTATGTTTTTCTGAACTTAGAAATTCGAGTAAATCAATACATAAAAAGATATCATGTGTGTTAGATTGCTGAACTTTATAGATTTTTTGGGTAGGGGTGTTCTTGTTGTGTTCCCCAGAATTATTGTATGGTTGAGATATGAAACGTGTAAGCCCATGACAGCGATATGAGGATGGTCCAGTAACGCCCGAAGTATAGGGGACTGTGAGAAGATTCAGCATCGAGTGAATCGTTGAAAGGTCAAGGATTGAAGGCCTCACTTTTTATGGTTATAAATTTTATTCGAGTGAGAGTCAAGAGTTGACGAGAAAGGGAGTTTCTTGTGTTAAAAATCTGAGTTAGTGAAGCTATGGGCACTTGAAGCCAACTGAATTTACCGGCATGGTGTAATAGTCGCGGCACATAGCAGACAAGAGTAAATGTGTTCCCCCTGAGGGAAAGTGCAGACGGTGATGATTATGCTTGTTGAAGTCGTCAGAGAGACGGCGGACCGACAGGCATTAAATTGAAAAAATTCGCAATATAATGCGATTTTTTACATTTTCCTGACCGGAAATGTGAGCGAAAATTATATTGTTTATGTAAAAATATACGTAGACATTTTTAAATATTGAGAAACGACAGAGTCTTATATATAATATCCCGGGTTACGCGGGTACATTTGAAATTGAAGTTGCTGTCAGGCTGATATTACAAAAAATAAAAAAAACAGTTCAAGGGGTTAATGTTGACGTATGTCAAACAGGTAGCTATGGTCAGGGATTAACCCGAAGGTATATGAGTTCTTGTGATAGAAAAATGATGGATTAAGAAGAAAATCTTTTGGTTCGCTTGAAACTGCAGTCGGTTTCCTGTGTTTGGACGAAGAAAATGACTCGGTTAGACGCGATGATGCGGCGCAGAGAGAAACGTAAGAATGTTGAAGTGGTCAACAATGCGATAATTTCCACCTCATTTACTCGTTAGATGAAATAAATCATATCGGTGCTGTGTTTAAGATGTTCCTCTAAGATCAGCCAAAAAATGTTAGCGAAGGTACGTATAAATAACTACCTATATTTGCCCGTTAGTTCATTTTTAGAAACGTTTTTGAAGAAGTTATTTGAAAGAAAATAAAAGTTTATGGGAGAAATAAAAAAAAAGAATACTGAATATTATCACATAATTTAGGGTGCAAATATCCAGCAAATTTCAAAATCTCGTAATAAAATAAAAGTTTATGGGAGAAATAAAAAAAAGAATACTGAATATCATCACGTAATTTAGGGTGCAAATATCGAGCGAATTTCAAAATCTCGTAATAGGCGTGGCGCTTAGTTAATCCAAGAAAGGTTTAATACGATATATTTTGAAATCTTTAAAAAAAATTATCCGCGGATGAAAACGTGATAAAAGTTAATGTAGACGAGTCTTGTATTGGAAAGAAGAAGTAAAATCCAATTCATGGAATTATAAGATAAGAATTGAAAGGCATATGAGGTTTTAATATAAATATATAGTGTTCAAATGGATGAAAATAAAAAAAGGTAGATAACTTTATATGAACGTGGAAGGACATTCGCAAACCAATTTTTTTATGTTCAGTTCAAATCATAAAATGGCGAATGGTTTAAAAAATAAAAGAAAAGAGAGTAAAAAGATATATAAAGTCAGAGTAAGAGGAGGGGAGCTTTATAACTAGGCTGATTAAAGTAAGTATTTAAAAGTAATTAAGCAGGGAAGAGAAACAAAGTTATAGAAGGGAAATGGGGTGAGATAGAGAGTTGGGGAGAAACCTAAAATTCGGAAATGTAAAGATTGTTGGAAATAGGGAAAGACGTAAAAGTTAATTAAATAAATGAATAAATAGCTTCAGATTTATGCATGATGTATAATTAATATATATATATATATATTTGTGGGTTTCTTCATTCTTAATTATTTATAATTATTATAGTAAATAATTATATATATATATATATGTATATATATATATATATAAAGTAAGTTATAAAATATATATGGCAATTGTATACCTTACTACCTAGCTCTACTTAAATATTGAGTATTGTTGAAGTAAATACTTAAAGTGTACGCATGAATTTATACTTTCGTATATTTATGTATGTGATTAAATGAAGTAGTCATATATATATTATATATATATGTTCTATGTTTATATATATATATATATATATATATATATATATTGTAGCTTCCTTCAGTCTTGGACGGCTAGGGATACCAACTGTAAGAGTGCCAGCGCGTGGAATCTCTGTGGCAAGAGTTGCGCAGTCTCAAACCACGCCTCTCCTGAGTCAACATTGTTGCATACCTGTGGCAATTTGAGATACAGGACGACTGGGAACAATGCCGAAATGAGCGGATACCACATAGAGAGCCTCGAATTTCCAAATGGACACCCATCTGGTAGTAGCTAGGCTCAGCGTTGCTTAACCGGTGATCTGCCGAGGACCGGTGTCAACGTGATTATGCTCTCTCTCTCTCTCTCTCTCTCTCTCTCTCTCTCTGTATATATATATATATATATATATATATATACATATATATATATATATATATATATATATATATATATATATATATATATATGAAAATATAACGAGTCTGATTGACAATATACGAAAGCAGTAGAGAGAAAGAAAAGAATTGAAGTACCATAATAAAATAGAGGCGGAATCTAATCGAAACCAACCTATACATATCCACAAGTTGGATCGATCAGCCTGATTATTTCACTGATCTTGCGTTGAATACAAAATGTTAAATCGGATCATCGTTTCTTTATCGATTTTCGGGTTAATGGCTTCTTTATTCCATGAACAGGCGCGTGGAATATTTTATTTCTTCCTGAGTAAAACGGTTTATAAAGTTTAATCAATAACCCGATTATTTTTAGCAGACGTGTCAACTAATTTGGATACACGATATATATATATATATATATATATATATATATATATATATATATATATATATATATATATATATATGAGTTTTTCTGTTTAGTTACACAGGTTTCGATTGCCGGACAATATCTACGATCGAGCAGCCTCGCAAGACCTTACAGAAAACCTTTTTTTCTGTAAGGTCTGACGAGGCTGCTCAATTGTAAATGCGATCCGGCAATCGAAATTTGTGTAACCAAACAGATAAAACGGTAATAAAAAAATAAAACGAATATTTACTCTGCAATAGTATTGAGCACTCCTTTCAGGTTTTACTAATTACCATTTATGATATATATATATATATATATATATACATATATATATGTAGAGAGAGAGAGAGAGAGGGAGGGAGATAGAGGGAGAGAGCGAGAAAGCGAGGGAGAGAAATAGAGAGAGACTGAGAGAGGAGAGAGTAACATTATACATATATATATTTTATATATAGACACATTTTACATGTCTCTTTCTCTCTGTCTCTAACTTTATATATATATATATATATATATATATATATATATATATATATACGTGTTTGTCTGTGTGTTTCTATTCATATATAGTATTACACGTTAGCAAATTACCAATTTGCTTTTATTGTAAAAACTAACGGATTAAAATTTTCCAATCCAATGGGTAAGTTTCCAACTGGTCAAAAATAATCCAAAAGACAGAGTTCCTTGGAAAAAAATCGCAAGTGGAATGAATTCCAAATCATTAAAAGAAAAAGCACTGGAGAGAATATTTAAAACACGTCTGTCAAGGCTGGAGGAATCAAGTAAATTAAGGTTTAAAAAAAAAAATCAAATTTAAACTTTCACCGCTTTTCGTTTTTTTTTTGTTTGATTTTTTAAACCTTAATTTACTTGATTCCTCCAGCCTTGACAGACGTGTTTTAAATATTCTCTCCAGTGCTTTTTCTTTTAATGATTTGGAATTCATTCCATTTGCGATTTTTTCCAAGGAACTCTGCCTTTTAGCTTATTTGGGACCATTTGGAACTAACCCATTGGATTAGAAATTTTTAATCCGTTCGTTTTGGATTTTAACATTCTTGCATTTTTACCCTTCTCCGGACTATCCATTCATGTGAAATATTTTTATCATTTTTTTACCTCCTATTCACCTTACCTCACCCATTTTTTTTAACCAAGTAAGACCTGTGACTTACTTGTAGTTTCATAAAATACTTTTACATGCAAAATCCGATCCCGCATTTTGCTAATTCCTGCCCTCTGATGAGAAGGAGAGTACTTCTTCGAAACTCCGTGGATTAAGGATTATCTACTTATCTTGTGCTTCCTTTTTAAAAGTAAATATTTTTAAAACTCTTCTCTAAGATGTCTTTTAACATGTCTTATTAATCATTTGTTCATATATATATATATATATATATATATATATATATATATATATATATATATATTCGGCCGAATTTTACGTGTAATAGGTCTTAATTACCTTCATTCTCGGGAAAATGTTTTATTGTCTCTAGGGTATAGGCTGATTTGTTGAGCTGATGGAATTTGTCAGCTAAATCTGTTGAATTCAGTATCAACGATACAATTTATCGGCAAATAAAAGGTGTATTCATAGGCTCAGTCCTGTGGCCCATCCTTAGTCTATTTTATTTATGCGGACGACACATTTTTCTTTTTCAAATATCAAACAGAGGCAAATAATATTTTCTACCTACTTAATAGGATTAACCCCGCGTTACATTATACTTATGAAGGAGATTGTATCTCATCCATAGCTTCTTTTAATGCATTAGTAACAAATACGCCATCTAGTTATCGTACATCAATACACTGCAAACCTACATTGCCGAGACTGTGTACACGCTGGGATTTATTTTGCACCCAAAAAGGTAAAATCAATTCAATTTGGACCACAACACATCCTACCATTATGATTTGCTCCAAATCAAAATTGGATGAGGAATTTAAAATAATTACTGATACACTCTACAAGAATGGGTACCCTCTCGATGTGATCAGGTCTGTTATGCAAAGGAAAATAGTTGAGTCGTCTGTAACTAAAATTCAAACGGTTAATAAATGCCCAATATATATTTACGGCAGTTCAAAACAGTTAATGAGAAATTCTCAACAGTGTAAATTGTTATTTTGCCTCAAATGTGAGTATTGTGTTTTCTACGAGAACATAAATGGCATCCCCTCCAAAAAGTGGTCTACCCTCTATCATAATTATAATGTAATTTACAATTCTGAATATAGTTGCAGTACTAACAATGTGGGTCGAACAGCATTGATTGGAAGAGTCAAACAGCACGTATTTACCACAATCAGAAATGAGACATATTAAGCAGCATACATACTTGCCAACACAAACGGGTCTTCAATCACTGACCATCTCATTAAAAGCCCTTTATGTGCAGTGCACTTTAGCACGACCTAATTTTTAATCCTAGATCGTGCTCACTCATTATTTCATTTAACGATCTGGGAGACCGTTCACATTCGTTTGAGAAGGCCTTCTCTCTGTTCACAGAGGGAATGCCCCTTGGGTTTGAGCGTGATTATTTTTTAGGATCATCGAATAATATAACGGTGCTTTATTTTAATCGCTTTCTCCCATTTTTTCAACACACATAACGTAACGCAGCGTAATTTTATTTTACAGTGTACATATTTTTGATTCTCCCTCTTTTAAAAAATATCCCTCGATACAGATGGGAGACCGCGAAGGGGAAACCGGTCAGCTGACTTCCCCTTTTTTCTCTTCTCTTCTCTCCATTTGCATTCTTTATAAACGCGTTTAATCATGCACTATAAAAGACTTCTCTCCATAACTGCGCTACTGTAATTCAGTACCCTGCAAAATTCGATGAAATATCCGCAGACAATGTAGAATTCTAGTTTAATTAAGTAATAACACTTGATTCTGATGATTAAAATCAATATAAGAGCAAAAGAAGTAAGTGTAAAACTCCTACATGATTTTGTCAATAATAATGATTTCCCTCGTTTATTGTGCGCCGAGTCAAACACAAAATAGAGTACATTTAACATCAAGTACACTCAACATCGCCTTACCATCAACGCTTACGCTGTGAACTCGGTGTATGAGAAATTCCTATATGCATGAACCAAAATCACTGAAAATACAAAAATACCCTAACTAAGGGTAAGAATAACGAGTAAACGTTGGTTAAAATGATAGTTAAATTTAATACGAACTAACCAGGATTCGAAACTGGAATCTTCCGATCCGTAGTCAGATGCGTTATCCGTTGTGGCACAAATCCTGTCCGTATGCCGCCTTCTTACCGCGACTGTATACAGACAGTGGTAAATTCCGTTGACATTCGCAGGTAACGTTTGTTATAATTGCACGAAACGGCCCCAAAATTCTTATTTCGGGTTTTTCTGTAATTCGAAGTTGTTCGTTATGAACAATATATAGATAAGGGCAATCTAGGGACTCATCCCAAAAAATAATTTTTCAATTCGGTGACTCCGCCCGAAAGATATATTGGCACACACACACACACACACACAAACATACACACACACACACACAACACACACGCGCGCGCACACACACACATAAATTTATAAATAAATACAAATTTAGAATTTTATTAATAGTATAGATTATTTGGATAACTTAGCGGTTAATTTTGAACGGTATAAAGATAAAAAAATATGCAATTATGGAGTGAAGCAGTGTACATTTTTTCGTGCTTTGATTAAATTCGGTTCGCGAAGTATATTGCAATTTTGCAGGAACGTAGTAATACAATCGAGTTCTTAAATTAAACAGCAAATTGCAACATTTGATACATAAAACGTCCGAGTATACTACCAAAATAAATATTGGCAAGAACATCGTAAACCTATCTTCCCATGTTTTGTCTCTTTCTGAACTATCATTACTTGATCATGGTTTAGCCTTTTGTATTCCACTGCCGGGCGTGAGACGGAAAAAAGGTATTTTCCTTATTTGAAATTTTCACTACTCTGTGAAATTAACCTAAGGGACTTAAAAGCAAGAAAATAAAAAAACGATAGTTCCCACAGCTATGCAAGTACACAAATATCATATTCAGAGTTTAAATGGCGCTGAAAGCATTATGCAGTTATTAAAACTGTATGTGAAAATAAATCATTAAGCATTACTTGACCAGATAAAGGTTCAGAAGTTGTAGTACTAAATCATCATGATTATGTCAACAAAATATCTATCGTACTGAATGACACGGAGAAATGTATAAATTTGCGCCCAGTCGCAAATCATAATCGCACAACCTCTTTTGAAACCAAATTTCAGAAGAAATTAGTAAAGAGATTTAAGAGTAGTGGACTTCCATCGAGCATAGCTAATGAGATTAGACCCTCCGGCTTATATGGTTTACCGAAAACTCACAAAGTATGTATCCCTTAAAGGCCCATTATATCTATGGTAGGGTCACCACATAAAGTTGTAAAATGGAGCTTAAACATTTTACAACCTCTCTTAAAACATTACAGTAAATACTGCCTGGAAGATTCATTTTATTTTGCAGACTTTATTCAAAAGTTTAAGATTGTTAATAAATTCATGTTTATATATATATATATATATATATATATATATATATATATATATATATATATATATATATGTGTGTGTGTGTGTGTGTGTGTGTGTGTGTGTGTGTGTGTGTGTGTGGATTTTTTCACTTTTCCACTTTGATATCAGGCGTTAGCTCTTTTAATAAAAAGTGAGTTAGTCGCAAGACTTATATTCTCGAGAGAAAAATTTTGAATACAAAGAATATATTCACGCCTTTTGTTGATATATGTGCCTAATTAAAAGCGACAAACGAAATGATTCTTTTGATCTATGTATTAAAACGTCCAATCACTTTGATGATAATAAATAAACACATATGAAAGGTGTGGATATATTTCCAATAAACGTGAACAGTGCATAGAAGCGTATACTTCTTAGATGCCTTATATGCACATAATATATATATATATATATATATATATATATATATATATATATATATATATATGTTATATACCTACGTTTAATTATCATTTAATATTTTTGCTTTCTGCTTTATACTAAATTTAATATCTAAATATCATAAAGCTAGTTTTTCGATTTTTGCGTTTTGCATAATTCTGACATTTTTTATATGCTGATGAAAAGCATTTAGCTCCGAAATACAACATTCGTAACTGTTTTTTTTCTTAAATATTCCCTGAACATTTTTAGTTATTTTTATTGTCATTATTATATATAACTTCTATTCCTCAACTTTATATCTATCTATCTATCTATCTCTCTCTCTCTCTCTCTCTCTCTATATATATATATATATATATATATATATATATATAACTACTTCATTTACTCACATAAATTTAATATACGAAAGTATAGATTTATGCGTAAACTTTAACGAAAGTATAGATTTATGCGTAAACTTTAAGTATTTACTTAAAAGTGCTCAGGTATAAGCTAGTATATATATACATATAAAAGTGCTTAGGTATATATATACATATAAAAGTGCTTAGGTAGAGATAGTATATATATACATATATATATATATATATATATAAATATATATATATGTATATATATATAGTCTTATTTGTAGTATTCCGAATTAAACTGGGTTTATATGATTCAGTAATCGTTGATATACTTATAAATTTTAAGCCAAAAAGAGATGACTTAAAATGTAAGCTACAAAATTATCATATTTTATATTTGAGCATTCATATTCTGTTTTAACAAAAAACCAAGACATCAAAGAATGGGTTTATAGCCACAAAAGTGTATTTTATTGTTAGTTACAATTGTTTCACGACCATTTGGACAAATTCAAACATTATGTCATTTGAAAATTTTCAAAAGAACAGCCTTTCTTCAGTCTTATTCAATAAAAAAACAATTTAACAATACAATATTATGGAAACAACATTTCCTTTATAAGGAAAAGAAAACAAACGGAACTATCTTACCTCTATCGCATCTTTGCAAAGTATTTTTTCATCACGACCTATTAAATTTCCTCGGTGTCATTACGATAGCCTAAAGTTTTGCTTGGGTTTAGAAAATAACTAAAAGTCACAGTGAGCAAAAGCTGGAGAATAAGAAGGGTGTGGAACTGTCTTTATGCTCAGTTTGATCAAATAATATATGTTAAGGATTTGTTCAGTGAAGCATTGCCCTAGTGGAAATGGCATTGCCCCGATTTAAAGAGTACTAGCCTCTTCCGACGGAAATTGTTCCTGAACTCCCTTCAAACCTCAACATAATATCCCTATCTATTCAATGGAAACCAAGTGAATGTAAATCCTGTCCATAAGTTTCTGGCTGGATTTTCTTTCTCTGATATTCTTGGGTCTGGGTAAGACAACATGCTACCACTGAAAATACCGGTTTTTCGGGCATACCAGAATAGACAGCTTTGATCGCAGGTAATTTGAACAAAAATAACTGCGGGGTCTGAATTGATCATCTCGACTATTTCCCTGCTGCAATGACAACGCCATTCTTTCTGATCTTCTCTGAGCACACTTAGAACAATTTGCGCGCAAATCTTTTGTATTTTCTGCTGCTCGTAATTAATTTTGTGTACACGTCCAACACTGACATCAAACCATGCACTTACTTTCTCTATCGACACACAACGGTCCGTATGCATGAAATTCTTTATTTGATCAATTACTTTTGGAGTTCTGATTTCCTTACTCCTCCCACAGACACATTACTTTCCTTGAATCTCTTATGCAACTCGAAAACCGATGCTAAATTCATACGAGATGATACAGAAACAGTCTGAAGCAAGTATCTTATACGTTTATATGTGCTATTTTTCCAAGTTTGAACCAGTATTTTATTACATAAGGTTTTTCTAAAGTGTCCTTATGTCCAAATTGTATTGTTGAAATAAACCAGCTATGAAAAGTAAGCTTTAGTAGGGTGTATTTTTATTTCTGCTGTAATTGTTCAGTTGAATCTGCCATCGTAAATTTGGTTAGTTTTCTTATAATATGTATGTGGATAACATAATCAATTTTCTAGAGTCTATGACAATTTAATATGCATGTACAAATAAATCTGTAAACTTATTAAAATAACTTCCTCTATAAGGATTATAAACGAAGGTGATGAGGCTCATTGTGCATTATACGAATCAGGCAACAATGATCGTTTACCTAAAAGAATGTATATAAATTTGTGTCTCTGTTTTCCCGTGATAGACAATGAATAACGTCTTATATAATTGCGCAATCTCCAACCACAACCCTTTTAGCACTGTTTGATTTGAGTTACAGAAAGAAATCTAGATCGAATATAAACACTACTGTGATAAACGGAGACCACAGACATCGCTTGGTAGACTCAAATGATGAGCCGTTTATACAGACCAGGTTCAATGTCGTATAAATTTGGTGATCTAAACGAGAACCGATCTAACAATGGAATTATGTTTAGGACTTGTATTAACTACGTGTCCACTCTGTAATCTGCATCCGTTTAATGTGGTTTTGAAATTTGTTGTACTCTCGATTGTCATACACACTTTCTCACTCTTGCCGAGATTCTCTATATTATATAAATTGCTACTTCTTGACAAATGCGACTTAATCTTAAGGTCCATGTAGAGCGTCTATGCGCATTTAGTGGTTGTTCAAAGCTGCTACGCTCTTGCAAAATTGTTCGCAGAGGCTACAGAGAAGCTTGCCAGTATTTGGTATCATTTGTGGTGGGACTTGTGCACTTTAAAACGCTTGCTGAATTAGGGACTAGAGATATTGCAGCAATATTTGTCTTGACTGGGATCAGCACAGCGTCATACAATTGTTTATCATGCCTAGCATTGTGTGATCACATATTGTTTAATAAACCGGCTTTAGACAGAAGAAATCCGCCACAGATTGTGCATTTTCGTTTTTATTGCACTTCGTCTGGAATTGCGGATATATCCTTCTTTTCATGCTTCAATACTGGTCGCTAAAACAATTTCCACAAATTTTCTGCATCCCTCTTAGGTCCTCTATATTAACAAATTTACTATCAGACCATCTGTTTAGTATAGTTGTAATATTTTTGCTGGTGAATTCCTGTATCATTTGAAGGTTCTAGGCCAAACTTCAAAAACGTATCTATAATTGCATTGACCTCACCATTTATGTTTTGCTGCGACACATCTTACTCTCTCTCTCTCTTTCTTTCTATCACATAAATATTGCAAGTCTTAGTCTTTTTAGTAATATTATTATGACATATGTCTTTCACAATTTTTTGATGTATTTCTTGATTTCGTTCCATCTCGTTTGACTAGTTTATTTGTGGTCACCATCAGTCCGTTGTTTATACACCTCATTGTAATCAAGTATTCTATTTAGTAGGCTCTTCCCAAGAACTGCAACGTGCTGAATATTTTCTTTCTACCTACAGCCTCGGTATTTTTAGACTAACGTCAATAGGCACCTGCGATTATCATCTGCCGTTCTTCTTCGCTTCTTGCATCAAGTGGATACAGAAAGTGTCGCGAGCGATTTTCACTTTTTAAACAGTGTCTACTATATTAACCAAGCATTTTAGCGATTTTAGTTTCAAAATATTGACACTGCAAACCATTAGTTTCTAGAGAATCGCTTGTATTATCTGAATATATTTTCCCTTTGTTGATAGAGCAAATATAATCAATATGAATAGTATTCTCTCGCCATGAATGAAAAAAAAACTGTAAATTAAAACTTATAAATTTAATTTAAATATCTAACTTTAACAGCTGTCCATATTAGATCAATTTGTATCATATAAAATAAGATAAAATAAAATCGAATCCCGGAATTGTTTTTATTTATTTGACAAGAACATAAAAACAAAAAAATACAGCTATTGTGTACTATTTACATTTTATTTGATATAAAATATATTCGTTTTTACATCGTGTTTGAGAGAGAATAAAGAAGTTATTTTATAATTATGTTGCTATTTACACCTGAGTATTTCGTCAAAATGTCTGCAGTATTTTTTTTAAGAATTACGTTGTTTAACGTTTTAGAAAATGCGCTATTTTAAATTAAAAAAAAAATGTCATTCTGGCGTTGTATTTATTTTTGCAGTAATTGTTTTCGTTCTGTCTGTCATTTAGCTATTGCATCAGATAATAACCATCGACCATCTATACTAATAAGGATATGATGTGACTGTGTTTCAGTGATTACCGACACGCACTGAAGATTTTGGTGTTCCAAGTTCGAATTCGGCTTTTTTTAATTTTATTTTTATTACATTTTCACCCCAAACAAGGCACATTGCCACTTTGGTGTAGGGGGCTACTATCAGGGAAAACATCTACTGGGGTACTATGTAGGGATTAGAGCAGCGAGATGTTCGTTCGCGTTGCACTTGAACTTATGCATGTCAGTACAGTTGGGGAAGCAGTGACCTGGAATGGAATTCCAAAGTCTAGCAGTTCTGGGGAAGAAACTACTGGAGTAGAAAGATCTTTTACATCTAGGGATCTCTACAGGGTGTGGTGGGATTTTGCAGCTTGTCGGGTCTGTCGAGGGTGTTCACGTCGTGGGGGCACAGGTGCTTGCAGTTCATCAGAGCATTCACCATTAAAATACTTGTAGAACAGACAGAGGGATGCAACGTTTCGACGATGGGACAGATGCTAGAGCTTAGATGCCAGTTTAGGGCCTATAAGATTTGCGACTCTCTTTTGAACCCTGTCAAGGAGCGAGAGACTAGTAGCCGATGCACCGGCCCAAATATGACAGCAATACTCCATACATGGGCGAATGGTTGCCTTATAGAGGTACAGGATACTTTCGGGTGTTAGAAGTTTTCTAGCACGGTAGAGAGAGCCCACCTTCCTTGCAGCGGCCCTGGCAATGTCCTCGATGTAATTGTTCCAACTCATGTTTCCTGTGAACGTTAGGTCAAGGAGCTTGAAAGACGTACTCTCAGATAAAGAGTCGTTGGCCATTGCTATAGGTGGTAGAGAAGGTTTCTTGTAATTATTGAATGAAACCAGTTTTGTCTTGGTGGCATTGAACGTTACCATCCATTTTTGTCCCCATTCCACTACTGATTGGAGGTCATCCTCTAGTGTTTCTGCCATTACTTTAGATATATGTTCATTTGTTTTCCTGTCGTGCCTGCTATAGAGTGTGGTGTCATCAGCATATATACCCATCTCAGAGGCAATTTTGTCGGGGAGGTCATTTATGAATATCAGGAACAGCAGAGGTCCAAGGATAGATCCCTGGGGCACTCCCGCATTTATATCATGTTGTTTAGATGTACGACCGTCGAGGACAACCTGGATTTTTCTCTTATCTAAGAAGGATTTAATTATGTTAAGTATTCTACCAGTGATACCGTAATATCTAATCTTCCTGAGGAGACCCTCATGCCATACCCTCTCAAAAGCCTTAGATATATCTAGAGCTACCGCTCTGCCCTCTCCCGCTTTGTCCAGTGAATGGCATATGCGTTCAGAGATTACAGTGAGGATGTCTGCCGTGGAACGGGCTTGTCTAAATCCATATTAGTCGGTCAGAAGTTTAGCATCTGTAAGGTGCTGGACTAGAGTATGGTTTATTAAGGTCTCAAATATTTTGGCAAAAAGTGGGAGAAGGCTAATAGGGCGATAATTTAATGGGTCAGTTCTTTCGCCAGAATTCTTGAGTACTGGTACTACAGAAGCAGTTTTCCAACAGCTCGGAAAGCAAGATTCATTAAGGCATTTTTTGTAAAGTTTGGAGAGAACTGGACCTACTTCGGCTGAGCACTTTTTTTATAGCACAGCTGGGATGAGGTGGGATCCACATGCTTTAGAAGTGTCAAGGTTTTTTATGATAGCATGCACCTGAGCAGGAGTGATTTCCAGATCGTCTAGCGTGGCGTCTGTCCGCATAGGAAATTAAAGTAGGGGGTGGTTTAGAGGGTCCAGTGTGGAATTTGAGGCAAACCGACTGGCAAGCATGTTAGCCTTCTCGGTTGCTGAGCAAAGAACCTCGTGATTGTTGGTTAGTGGGGGAATTGTTGATTGCCCATTATTTACTACACTGTTGCAGATTTTCCAGAAGTCACGAGTTCCTAGTATTTGTGCTTCGATGCGTTTTTTAGTGGTTTCCGTAAATTCCCTCTTAGCTGTCGCTATTTCTTTCTTAACGTTTCTTCTAGCTTCTATGTTCTTCTGTCTGTTTGAACTGGACTTATGTCGGTTAAACCTGCGGAATGCATGCTGCCTTTGAGCAATGGCAGTTGCGCAAGTCGAAGTAAACCATTGGGGAGAGTGGGGCTTGCTATAGAATTTCCGCATGGGAACATGCGCTTCGATTGCAGTTTTGAACCATTCAGTGGTCTCGGTTGCACACTGTTCAGCAGGAAGAGAAAAAATATTTCCCCATGGGGCGTCTCTGATAAGATTTCTTATAGCTTCCCAGTCAGCTTTTTTATAATATCTCGTTGTTTTGAGCACTGGCTCTTCAGTTTTGGGTCTAGAGTTTAGGGCGATTTCAACCATTATCACCGCATGATCAGCGTTCCCAAGTGGGCTGTCGACTTTCGTTACACAATGATCAGGAACTGTGGTCAAAAACAGATCTAATAGTGATGCGTATTGTTCTTCCTGATCAGGGAAGCGGGTTGGAAAAGTAACAATTTGCGATAGGGAGTGAGATACAGAGAAGCTATGAGTTGCGCTGCCTGCTGCATCTGTGTTAGTAGAGAATCCAAGCCAGTTTTTGTGATGGACATTAAAGTCGCCAAATACATGAACTTGGGCGCTAGTGTCGAAGGAGAGTGTTGTGTCTATGCTGTCAGATACTTTGTTTATTATGGTGCAGTCTTGGGTCGAGGGAGAGCGGTAGAGGAAGTAAAAGTAGCTAATGTTGTGTTGCATGATTAATCTAAAGCACATAAATGCTTGATCATCCGTTTCTAGGTTTGTTTCTCTTGTTCCGCAAAAATCAGTTTCCCTCAGGATATTGCCAAACTTCACGTAGCTTCTACCGTAAGTATTTTGTGTGGTTCTAGAAATAATTCTAACTAGATAAATATTGAAGAAACCAATTCAACCAATTCGGATTCATAAAATACAAATGACTAATGAGGATTGCCTTTCTTAAGATTATTACAACCTTTTGAAAATTCAATTTTGTTTATTATACTATTTAAATCTATGGATTATATCAAAGATCTCGTAAATCACACCCTAAGTTCATTCGTAGACATTTATGCTGGCAATACTACTATCAATGCCAACACTTCAGAGGCCGTAAATTACCAAGTTATCTCTGATTCTCTCTCCTCTTACTTTGCCTACGTGGTGCAATGCGGAAAAGTGTTGGTTGGTTAATTTTCATTCATATAAAAACAAGCTTCTATCCTTAAAACAGCAATGGTCTGGCCACTTTCTTGTATACATTGAAATGAATGGATATCATTGTAGCAGAAGTAGCAATAACTAAAATGAGGGGAAAAAGAGCTTACGTCGGGTACGTCTGTTGTGTCACCGGTTGGGGGGAAAAGAGAATTCCAAGATGGCGTCCGGGGGTTTTTATTACCGTTTACCCCATGCAACTCTCGGAAAATCACGTTTCTTTCTCATGTGATTATGCAAATGGATAATTCCCGGCCACTATAAAAGCAGGAGGCTAGAGACGAGTCGGCAGTGTCCTGCAAATTGTGTGTGTGGATGTTTCTGGCGATTGGAGTGTGTCTTCTTTTACCACGGTTATCACGGGCAGGAATTCCCTCTCTTCTGGAGGTGGGCGATATTGACTATTTTGAAGTTGTACTGTTGCTGACAGAACATTTATTTTTTTTTTGCCTACTACATTTTTGTTTCAAGCTATTTCGGCCCGAATATGGCGAAGGTGCGGATAAGCAGTGATATTATCAAGCCGTTCTCTGGCGAGGGAGACGTTGTAGCGTGGCTGAAAAAAGTGAGACTTGTCGCACAACTTCAGCAGGTGGATTACGTAGCGAGTCTGCTACCTTTATACCTGGAAGGCGATGCGCTGGCCCTCTACATAGAAATGGAGGAGGACGATCAAAAGAAAATAGACCAGATTGAGGCTCGATTAAAGGAGGCATTTACTGATGACGCGTTTGCAGCATATAGAAAAATAACTATGGTTAGATGGGCGGGTGAACGTGTGGATGTGTACGCCAACAAAATCAGGCAGTTGGTTGGATTGGCCGGATTCACAGGAGAAAGCTTAGAGAGACTCACAAAATTAATTTTTGTCACTGGATTCCCTGACACCATCCCAATTGCTCTTCAACAGGTGCCGAACATCAAAGCCCTGACCATGGGGGAGCTAATGTCGAGAGCGAGAATTTTGACGACGACTGGCGAACAAAATCAGGATGTGGTTGCGGCCACACGCTCACCCAAAAACAGGGCCCAGATAAATCCTGTTAACGTGACCTGTTTCAAATGCAATGTTAAAGGCCACCTTGCAAGGGACTGTCGAAAACGTGGAACACGGTGTTACCGTTGCGGTGAGAGTGGACACTGGGCTCGGAACTGCTCGGGAAACGAGCAAGGGGAGGACGCATAAGCGCCAGTCTCCTTCTCAACCAAGATGTGAACACGACGCTCCCGGTGATAAGCATCCATGTTGACGGGGCGCGATGTTTGGCGCTTATTGATACAGGATGCTCCAGGACAATTTTACATGCAGACCGGTGCCGGTCATGGAGAAAAACAAACGTAAATGTCAACACAATTGGTGGAATGTCCCATGCGTGCTGCGGTGTTAGAACGGTCTCTGTATCCACTGATGAAGGTGTGTCTGCCAGAGTCGATATGTTGGTGGATCATGGCAAGCCACTGGGATTTGACTTGCTTCTAGGGATCGACGCCATAAAAGCTCTAGGAGGTGTCGTTGTCAAGCCTACAGGATCAGTGCGGCTGGGCGCCAGGAAAAGTATTAAAGGCGCAGCCATTTCTATCGATGAACCAGATTTCACTGCTACCTTTGACCATCAAAACCGAACGTGGACCGCGTCGTGGAAATGGTCCGTGGACCACCCACCTGAAAGGCTGCATAATCGAGTGTCAGAGTACCCAGTGCCAGCAGAAATTCGTGAAGAATACACGCAGGAGCTCCACACCAGGATAGATAATGGTTGGCTCGTGCCATACCCAGAGGATAAATTGGGACCCCCCAAAGGTCTAATTCCCCTGATGGCTGTGATACAGCAGAACAAAGCCAAAGTGCGCCCGGTGATGGACTACCGGGAGCTAAATCATTACGTAGACGCATTTACGGCCAACGCAGATGTTTGTGCGGCTAAGCTGCGTGAGTGGAGACAAAAAGGTGCTAACGTGTACTGGACTGGACCTCAGAAGAGCATACCTACAAGTCCGGGTCCATGAGACACTGTGGCCATACCAGACTGTGGAAATCGATGGGAAAAATACTGTCTGACCCGTCTGGGGTTTTGTTTGAATGTGGCTCCCTTGATAATGAGAGCAATTGTCAGCGAAGTACTATATCAGGAAGAAGTTATAAGCCGCGCAGCATCTGCTTACATTGATGACATTTTTGTCAATGAAGACGTGGTGCCCGCGACCCCTGTGAGAGAACACCTCGCGCAGTTCGGGTTGGAGTGCAAGAACCCGGAGCAGTTGAAGGACGGTGCACGGGTGCTGGGATTGGCAGTCAGGATGGAACGCAATGAACTGCGGTGGAAGCGAGGAAATGCAATTCCGGAGGCTCCCAGTATTGTTACGCGACGAACAATTTTTTCCCTGTGTGGTCGACTTGTCGGGCACTTTCCGGTCTGCGGTTGGCTTCGTGTGGCTTGCGGAATACTCAGAAGGAGAGTAAGTTCGGTAACGGAGGGCTGGGATGATGAAGCAAGGGACGCCGTACTACATCGTATGATGTTCGAAACCTTAAAATCTGCGCAGCAGAACGATCCGGCACAGGGAAATTGGTGTGTGGACGGCAAAGAGCTGAATGTATGGGTCAATGCTAGCTCCCTAGCAATTGGGGCAGCCTTGGAGATGTGTGAAACTGTGTTGGAAGATGCATGTTGGCTGCGACCTGAAGATGACTCTCAACATATCAACTTGGCTGAACTGGATTCCGTATTGAAAGGAATCAATTTGGCTCTCCAGTGGCAGAGCAAGGTGCTACACATAAATACAGATTCTGTTTGCGTATACCATTGGGGCTCGGACACGCTAACTGGAAAGGCGCGAGTACGCACCAAAGCAGCAAGCGATATGCTTATTAGGAGGCGATTAAGCACTCTTAAGGAGCTCGTGAAAGAGTAGGGGCTGACAGTGGATGTGACGCTGGTTCCATCAGCACGAAACATTGCTGACCGACTGACACGAGTGCCACAGCGGTGGTTTGAGGCAATGAAAAAGAAAAACGGTCTTGACCCAGTGATAGGCGCGGTCCACACAGACGAGCTGGATGAGAGTCAAATCATGGCTATTCACAAAGATAGTGGACATCCGGGGGTGCGACGCACTACCTACTTTGTCAGGAGAAGATGTCCAACCACGACAAAAGCAACTGTCAGAACGGTCATACAGAAATGCGAGGAATGTCAGTCCATTGACCCAGCGCCAGTCAGGTGGGAAGAGGGACAGCTGGAAGTTAACGAGAATTGGCAGAGAATTGGAATGGATATCACGCATTATGGCACCTTCCATTTTTTAACTTTAACAGACTGTGGTCCATCACGTTTCTCCATTTCGAGGAAATTGGCAAGGCAGGACTCGGCAAGCGTGATTCATCAGTTGGAGGCAGTGTTCCTCGAGCGTGGCGCGCCGCATGAACACCTTTTAGACAATGACACAGCTTTCTGCAGCAATATGTTCCAAGCATTTGCATGTAAATGGGGAGTTCACTTGCGATTCCGTTGTGCATACGCTCCAGCCGGGAATGGCATAGCGGAGCGATGTCACCGTACAGTGAAACGAATAGCGGCTAGAATGTGTTGTCCCATACAGGAGGCTGTCTACTGGTATAACATCAGACCAAGAGACGACACATCTCCCTTCACTGCGCCTGCCAACAGGATTTATCAATACGAAGTTCGAGTAAAGGAGACCAATCTCTCAACTGCGTCCCCAGGTCCCAAGAACAGCTTTTACCAGGTTGGAGATCGCGTATGGGTCAAAAGACCGCAAAATCGATGTACCACGAGGTTCGGCAAGGGGGAGGTGACTAAGGTGATCAGCCCTCAGTCGATTTTGGTGGACGGTGTGCCTCGTCATCTGAAGGATTTGCGCCCTCGCCATTATGTTGTTACATCGGAGGAAGAGGGAGACTCAGCCAGTATGATGTCTTCTGAAAAGACAGAGAGTATGATGCAGGACGACGGAGAGGATTTTGAACCATATAATGTACATACTGAAGAAGCGGAGGAAGGACCACCCGTCTTGCCTTTACGAAGGAGTACCCGACAGAGACGAATACTGCCCCCCTGCCCTGATTGTGAAACACCGCCTATGGAGCAGACTGGTGACAATAATGGCGATGAGAAGGATGGCAGGGAGGAAGTGCTGCCTCCGGTTCTTCGGAGAAGTACCAGACAGAGACGGCTGCCCCCTGCCCCATTTGTGATCATGAGATCAGGGGGGAGTGTAGCAGAAGTAGCAATAATTAAAATGAGGGGAAAAGAGCTTACCTCGGGTACGTCTGTTGTGTCACTGGTTGGGGGGCAAAGAGAATTCCAAGATGGCGTCCGGGGTTTTTTATTACCGTTTACCCCATGCAACTCTCGGAAAATCACGTTTCTTTCTCATGTGATTATGCAAATGGATAATTCCCGGCCACTATAAAAGCAGGAGGCTAGAGACGAGTCGGCAGTGTCCTGCAAATTGTGTGGGTGGGTGTTTCTGGCGATTTGAGTGTGTCTTCTTTTACCACGGTTATCACGGACAGGAATTCCCTCTCTTTTGGAGGTGGGCGATATTGACTATTTTGAAGTTGTACTGTTGCTGACAGAACATTTATTTTTTTGCCTACTACATTTTTATTTCAATCATCTTAGGGAGGTTCCATGTTTTTATAAACTTCTGAGTCTTACATTTAACCCGGATCTAAAATGGAACGCGTACATCAAATTTGTTGCCAAGGTCGCTGGAAAAATGGTCGGATAATTCCACAGCTCCAATAGATATCTCACTGGCGATGTAATTATCTACCTGTATAAGAGCCAAATGCGTATACGAATGGAGTACTTTTGACGCATCCTAGCTGAAGCAGCTAGAAGAGCCATATCGTTCCTGGACAAAGTTCAAAATAGAATTTGTAGCATAGTAGGGAATGCCTATATATATATATTCCCTGCAACCGTTTGCATAGAAGACACTGCGAGCCTGTCTTTTCTTTATCGTTATTTTACAACAAGTGCTCATCTGAACTCAAATCTACGGCCCTTCTTGTCAAACTTTCACGCTTGTCTTGCTTAAACCACAATCAGTAATTACCCCACTCTTTATCTATGCCTAAACCTAAACGTATATTCTATGAACACAGTTTCTTTCCGAGAATTACACGCTTGTGAAACTCTCTTCTGTTTTCTGCTTTCCAGCTGACTAAAATATAGTCGCCTTCCAGTCCAATGTGAACAAGTTCTTGACAACCCGTTCCTCTTTGGTAATCATATTTATCAGATTTCCACTTCTAACGATTACTACGATATTGTCCCATTGACTACCGCACACTTATGAACCCTAATGCTTGAGTACCCTCCGGGTCTTTATAATTGGTGTATGTTTTGTAAAAATATATACCTTTATGCTTCATTAAATTAATGGTGATATTAGAACAATGTTTGCTATCATGATAACATGATACAAAGAGGTGATAGTATTATATTTTTACAAAGAGATGATAGTATAACATTTGTTCTGTAAGTATTATACTATCTTCCTATAGACTATTTTTTTCTTTGGGAATGTAGACTAATATTTGTTCTAGTACTAGAATAAAATTCTTCTTGACATCACCTCTTCTTTTTAAAAGGTCAGTGTTCTATAGGATAGGTGTAATAAAATTAATGCATCCTTTTTTATATCGCCTGAATGGATAAAAGGCGAACGTTACATATCTCTGTTACAGAAATTGACCGTGTAGGATTTAAAAAAAAAAGCAATCCTATCAGGGGTGTATGTTTGAAGCAGAAATGCATCATGCCATTTCTGCTAAATCTGCATTGAGAATGGTGGTTGTTATGTAAAAGAATAATTTCTGGATCCCAAAAGGCGGCTTGTTTTATGGTACCATTATCGTTGTTGAAGCGTTTCAATGATTTTTTTTTTAGTTAAAAAAATAGTAAAGTGTACTTTTCGTTCAACACTCGTATGACCAAGCGCACTCTGGACACTCATAAACATCCATCGTTTAACGCCGGCAAACGTGCACATACCAGGTGTGTGCAAGAAGTAATGCCCTGACCCACTTTCATTTGTCTGATCTAGCTGAAATTTTGCATGTTCAATGAATTGTATCTCTACGGGGTATGTGGCAAAGTACAGCTTTGAACTAATTGTGGTTTCTGTTTTACAGATGTTTGAACTGAGTCAGGTGTGAAATGGAGCCTATTGAATGTCGAGCAGTGATCCGGTTTTCGTATTTGAAAGGACGCACACCACAGAAACCTTTGGATGAAATGAAAGAAACTTATGGTGATAATGCCCCACCATTTGACCTTGTAAAACGCTGGCATAGTGAATTCAAACATGGCTGGAAGTCTGTGGAAACAGCTCCCAGACCTAGTCGCCCCCTTCTGCCATTGCTGAGGCATCTGTCCGTCAAGTTGAAGCTGCCATTTTGGAAGATCGGCGCATTACTATTCGCCAAATAGACCAAGATGTAAAGATTTGTACAGGGTCTGTGGAAACTATCATTCATGACCATTTACATATCCATGAAGTGTCTGTCAATTGGATTCCCAGGTTGCTCACACCATTCCAGAAGCGAGAACGCATCGAGTGCTCGAGGATGAATTCGGAGATGTGCCAAGAAGATGAGTCAATTTTTTTTAAAAGACTGATTACACAGGATGATCCAGAGACCAAAGCCCAGTCAATGCAGTGGCGTACTTGGACTCACCACTTTCAAAGAAGGCAAGGGTGCAGCCTTCCGCTGGCAAGGTCATGCTCACAGTCTTCTAGGACCAGGACGGAGTAGTGATGACAGATTTCCTGGCAAAGGGTACCACAATTAAAGGAGCCTATTATGCTTCACTTATGAGGAAATTAAGGGAAGCTATCGAAATCAAGAGGCGAGGCAAGATCAGTAAAGGTACTCTCCCCCTGTAAGACAACGCTTCGGTCCACAAATCGCATGTCGCCAGATGAGACGCACGGACGTGTGGTTATTATATCCTACCCCATTCTCCCTACTCTCCTGACCTTGCACCCTCTGACTTTCACCTCTTCCGAGCCATGAAGTTGTTTTTCAAAGGAAAGCGTTTCCCAGATGATGCAGCCTTGATTTCTGAAGTCACGTCGTGGTTGGAGGACCAACCTAGGGTGTTCTACAAAAACGGTCTCACTAGCTGCATCAAACGATGGGAGAAATGCATAACTCTGAGTGGTTCCTATGTAGAGAAAGACTAATAACTGTGCCAAGTTTCGTTGCTCTACTGATATGGGAAGTGGGTCAGGGGCATTACTTATTGCACGCCCCTCGCTATCTTTTTATCAGTCTACCTACCTATATTTGCTTACATTTCGCTACTTACATTCAGCCACATCATTTGTGTCCCGCACAGAGACATTTGCAAGCACATCTTTCTTTCGTTTTCTCGTTCTTTCTTTTTATCCTTCTTTTCTTTTTATCCTTCTTTTCTTTTTTACTTTTCTCCGCTTCATGTTTTCATTTCCTATGTAACCTTTCCTACCCTTTGGGTTTCTCCATCCATTTCATCTTCATCTCTTTTTTATGTTTTGTCCTGATTATATGTTACGGTATTCGCTCTGCTGGAGAAACACCAATTTGCGTCATCGCTATGATATTGTTTTCATCAGAAGCTGGTATTACCTGTCAGTTTCGCAGTTATGAACTAAGAAGACTATACTGTTTAGAGTGCATTGAAAAATATGCCGACTACTAAGCAATATAAAAAAAAAGAAACCCAATCAGATACAGAACATATTTTCAGTTCAGGTATACAATGATTGGCAAAAATCTAGAGCCTCAGGAATCAATCCTGTGCACAACTCTTTACCGTATCTTAATTAATTATCTCGTAAATAATGCTCTAGGATTATTTTCTAACACATATACAGATGATGCTATAATCTATCAGTGAAATGGACGAATTCCGTTCTCAGGAAGAAATTTGCTTTAATAAACTTCTGGGATTTTTGTTCACCTGAAATAAAAGGCCGACATATGATCTGTTAGCAAAATCACTGGGAAAATAATCGGATCGTTCTCTCATTCTAGAAAGTATATTACTCGATGTAATCCCTTACATTTACATGATTTTAATATGTACCGAATATTAAGCACGGTCGTCAAATCTTGGGAGGACCTCTTAAAAGTACCTTTCTTGCGTGAACAAGGTAAAGGTCTAGTTATCCTGTACATTTTTCTATCTTTGCTTTATCATAAATTAAATTGAGTCTCTGCATGAACTAAACGAAATTCACATGAGTAGAGTTCCTTTACTAGAACGGTCGCTGTGTGGAACACCATACAGTGTGACGATTTGCCAGCTCAGTACAACATGGTCGTTTTAAGTTAAACGTACATAATTTTTGGTTAAGGCATCCTATTAAATAACTAATCCGTAACGTTTTATCTGTTAATAATCATATTGTCACATTATCCATCTAACACGTACTAACTCTTATCCTGGATTTTCTCTTGGGACTTGATAACCGGTAGTCCCTAATGAAAATCAACTTGACTAAATGGCGATTAGTATGTCGAAGAACGGAACGACGAACATCTCTCTCTCTCTCTCTCTCTCTCTCTCTCTCTCTATTTCTCTATCTATCTATCTATCCATCAATTTATCAATCTTCAAACTCCACAGGTTGCTATAATATCTTTCAACTTCACTGCTACATCACTTTTTCTCCCTCTCTATTTTTATCTATCTCTTTGCGTTCTCCCTCTTTCTTATTCATTCAACCTCTCTATGTTTCTATAGTTTTAATCTACTATTCTGTTTGTCCGTTATATATTTATCAGTAACTAGTGGGCTGATCAAACTAAGTAACCTAGTATTAACGTCTTCTATGATTAGTTAAAGCAAACTAAGTTATCCGAAACACGCAGTTAGTTATTAATAGAGAGTAAAATAAATAAGCCAACATAATGTTACATTTACACTAGATATAATAAGAAACTACTAAACCGATCTGACAGAAATTTTGTATGAAGATTTGTTATGACAAGGTACAGACATTCGGATTAATAGCGACAAACCAGGATTTGTATTTAATCACAAGTGAGCATAAACTTAACAAAAATCCGCCAACGATTAAGCGTAGACAATTTATTCAAAATATAAGTTCTGTCAGATTTAAACGTGAACAATGTGTTGTAATATATATATATATATATATATATATATATATATATATATATATATATATATATATACTAGCAGTTCAGCCCACCTTTCCTCGGTTCATATGTACTGTGCATACATTTATGTGCATATATATATATATATATATATATATATATATATATATATATATATATGCATATTGCAATGTTTGACTCATGTCTAGGTAACTTACATCTGAAATTTCTTGTGTTAAGACCCAAAATTGATGGAAGAGTTTGGTGGAGTCTTCATAGGTCAAGTCTTTCCAATGTGACCCCTTGGGAGCCAAACCTTCGACAAAAACTGATGAAAACCCTGGCATATGTCTGAATACAATTTCTGTAAAATTAAAAATATTTAGACCCACATTTAACTGAGAAATTTGGTGGAGACAGCAGAGTTCAATTTTATTTAACATTGACGCAGATTTTGTGTTTTGGGCTCAAATCAAATGAAAAAGTTTGATCCATGTCCATGTATTCCACATCTAAAATTTAGACCCCAAAGTAGCGGATTGAATCTGGAGAGTTGTCTAAGAAAAGAACCTTGAATATTGACCCTTGAGAGTCAATTTCTTGATGCAATCCGATTAAAAACATTTTCCAAAATCTCAATACCCCTATGTTAAACTACGAGTCTGTAGACTGAAAATTGAGAGAGTAATTTGGTAATGAATTGTACACACGCAGACACACACGGGCAGACAATTTCACTTTTCTAGATATTTAGATTTAATTGAATGTGCTTAAGTGAGCAATTCTCTCGCGATCTATCTAAATGAAATTCACATGAGCAGAGTTTCTTTACTAGAACTGTCTCTCTGCGGAACACACTAATGTGGGGCGACTTCTCAGCTCAGTACAACATAGTCGTTTTAAGTTTACTATACATAACTTATTTGTTGAGGCATCTTATTAAATAACTAATCCCTAACACAAGTTTCGCCGTTTCTGATTATATTGTGACATATTCTACAGAACACTTATCTTGGATTTGCTCTTGGGACTTGATAAACGGTAGTCTCTAATGAACAAAAAACATGACTCAACAGAAGTTGGCATATCGAAGAACCTAACAACGAAGATCTCTCTCCCTCTCTGTCTCTCTCTGTCTATCTGTCTATCTGTCTATCTATCAATCTCCAAACTCCACAGGTAACTATAATATCTTTCAACTTCACTGCTACATCCCCTTTTGTCTCTCTCTAGTTTTATCTATCTCTTTGCATTCTCTCTCTCTCTCTCTCTCTCTCTCTCTCTCTTATTCAATCTTTCTCTGTTTCTATAGTTTTAATCTATAGTTTTGTTTGTCTTATTTATTTTTATCAAGAACTAGTGTGCCAATACAAACGATAATCTAGCATGAACCTCTGCTATGTGTAGTTGAAGCAAACTAAGTCTACATAATGTCAGATATGACAAGGTGCAGCGACATAGGTATGATTGTATCTTTTCGATGCGAACTTACGGATTAATAGGGACTAAAAGGATTTGAATTTAATTACAAGTGAGCATAAACTTAACAAAAATTCGCGTTCGATTAAGCATAAAGCACTTATTCAAATGGCAGTTTTAAATATCCAAAATGTCTTGTAATTTATATATATATATATATATATATATATATATATATATATATATATATATATAAATATATATTTTTAAATTTTACCGTCATTGGATTATTTATCTTTCACCAGATTATCCATTCACATGTAATCACCCTTTTCTTCATCATATTCCCTCTGCTTTTTTTAAATTACATTTTCACCCCAAACAAGGAACATTGCCACTTTGGTGTAGGAGGCCACTATCAGAGGAAACAACTACTGGGGTGCTATGTAGGGATTTGTGCAACAAGATGTCGGTTCACGTTGAACTTGAACTTCTGCATGTCAGTACAGTTGGGGAAGCAGTGACCTGGAATGGAATTCCAAAGTCTAGCGGTTCTGGGGAAGACACTACCGGAGTAGAAAGATCTTTTACATCTAGGGATCTCTACAGTGTGGGGGTGGGATTTTGCAGCTTGTCGGGTCTGTCGAGAGTGTTCACGTCGTGGGGGCACAAGTGCTTGCAGTTCATCAGAGCATTCATCATTAAAATACTTGTAGAACAGGCAGAGGGATGCAACGTTTCGTCGATGGGACAGAGGCTAGAGCTTAGATGCCAGTTTAGGGCCTATCAGATTTGCAACTCTCTTTTGAACCCTGTCAAGGAGCGAGAGACTAGTAGCCGATGCACCAGCCCAAATATGACAGCAATACTCCATACATGGGCGAATGGTTGCGTTATAGAGGTACAGGATACTTTCGGGTGTTAGTAGTTTTCTAGCACGGTAGAGAGAGCCCACCTTCCTTGCAGCCGCCCTGGCAATGCCCTCGATGTAATTTTTCCAACTCATGTTTCCTGTGAACGTTAGGTCAAGGAGCTTGAAAGACGTACTCTCAGATAAAGAGTCGTTGGCCATTGCTATAGGTGGTGGAGAAGGTTTCTTGTAATTATTGAATGAAACCAGTTTAGTCTTGGGAGCATTGAACGTGACCATCAATTTTTGTCTCCATTCCACTACTGATTGGAGGTCATCCTCTAGTGTTTCTGCCATTACTTTAGATATATGTTCATTTGTTTTCCTGTCGTGCCTGCTATAGAGTGTGGTGTCATCAGCATATATACCCATCTCAGAGGCAATTTTGTCGGGGAGGTCATTTATGAATAGCAGGAACAGTAGAGGTCCAAGGATAGATCCATGGGGCACTCCCGCATTTATATCATATTGTTTAGATGTACGACCGTCGAGGACAACCTGGATTTTTCTCTTATCTAAGAAGGATTTAATTATGTTAAGTATTCTACCAGTGATACCGTATGATCTAATCTTCCTGAGGAGACCCTCATGCCATACCCTGTCAAAAGCCTTAGATATATCTAGAGCTACCGCTCCGCCCTCTCCCGAATTACTTGTAGTTTCATCAAATACTTTTGTATGCAAAATCCGATCCCGCATTTTGCTAATTCCTACCCTCTGATTAGAAGGAAACTATTTATTCGAACCTCCACGGATTAAGGACTATCCACTTATCAAGTGGTTCATTTTCAGATTAAATATGTTTTTAACTCTTTTTCAAAGTGTTTTTAACATGTTTGCTCTTATATATATACATATATATATATATGTATGTATAAATAAATATATATATATATTATCGCTGTGAGGCATCTTAGTTACTGAGAACAACGCCCTCCCCCCCCCAATCTGCATTAAGATTTCTCTCTCGCAACAAACCGCGACAGTCCGATAGTGAGCTTCACCTCCTTGACCGCTTGTATTTCCCTTTTCTCTCTCCCCTACCCCCGCCTTCAAAGTCTTACGTATTTTACACCCGTCTCTTCTATTCCAGCTTCTCCCCCTTCTCTTTTTCAGCCTTCATCTACTTCGATCCGTGTCTGATTGAATATTTTCAACTCCACCTCATCCCTTTTAAATGTGTATTTAATTATTTAATCCTCCAAATTAAATGTTGCCAAATTAGAATTGAAATTATCTTCCCCACTCCTTTTTGCTTCTTCTAATATCGTTTTCTCCAATCATAATAACCATTTCTATTTAAGTCTGACGAAGTTACTGGGTCGTTGATACGATTCCGTAGACGAAACATGTGTAACCAAGCAGATAAAACGGTTATAAAGAAGTATATATTTGCTCAACAATAGTATTGGGCACATTCTTCGTGTTTTTACTAATTGCAATATATATATATATATATATATATATATATATATATATATGTGTGTGTGTGTGTGTATATATATGTATATATATATATATATATATATATATATATATATACAAACCCCTTTATTTACGTTAAGTACGTCGATGATATTTTTATTCTTGCTGACAATATTATCGAAATAGAGAAACAAAAGGATTATATTCAAACAAATTCCTTACTAGCGTTCACTTATGAATTAAATTAAAACAATAGTATTACATTTATTGACGTTCTCATAGACTGCAGCAAGCATTAATTCATTACTTCTTCGTATAAAAGAAAACTATTGCACCCAATTTTGATATCTTAAACTTCAAAAGAGAATATCTTTACTAATACTAGACCGCAATTAGACAGCAATTGCTAAATAAAAAAAATAACTTATTATCTGAGCCCAATTCATCTGTTTAAATAAACAAATATTTTACAGCAAATTAAAGAATATCAAAGAGGTCTTTATTAATAACAAATTCCTTAATTTCTTTGTAGATACACAAATTAAATTAACAATTAGAAACATTGCCAAAATTACTAATGCTCAAGTTTACAGTCCTCCATCAATATATTCTATCGCAACCAGCTGCACCACTACTTTAAATCAGATTAAAAGGTACTAAGAAACATAATACATCGATATTTATCCCAAGTCAATATTAATATGATCCAAATAATCATTTACTATAAGAAATTAACAACCTCTAAACTAGTAATTAAAAAACATTTGGATTTTTGGGTCTTATAAATCCATGTTTATTTATTATCTGATCTTCCCTGGTCGGGTCCGTACCGACTGGTATACATCATTTTTAATCGCTCCTCGGGGCCTGTGGATTTATAAGACCAAAAATCCCAACCTTGATCGCCATTCGGGGTCCGTGTCGGAGTTGATACAAACGTTCGATCTCTGCGGTTTCAGATTAGAATTGTCTGAAGATGGCGGTAACAATCCTATCAAAAGCCGGCCAGACGTTTACTTGGGCAAAACGTGGTAAGACGACAAGCACTGATGACTCCTATTATAGCACCCTACATCAAAGTTGCCCTCTGCCTTGTTGGAGGTGAAAATGGAATAAAAACGACTCTACATGTAAGAATCCTGGACAATCTGGACGTATTTTATGCCCGCGAAAAGCCGGGCGCACTCTCGCTGGTATGTACCTAAGGATGACCATCACATGAGAAAACCGGAATTTTTTGGGAAATTAATTAAAAGTACTGTTTAAAAGAATATGCAAAGTAGCTAGTTATTTTGCAGACCGATGCAATTCCACGACTCATATATAACAAAGTTGTATTTACTTTTTAAATAAATAGGAAAAGGGTGTTTTAATATGAATATCAATACCCACACACAAAAGTGCACAGGACTATAGACATGCATGTGTTTTATGTTTTATATTGCTTGTAGTTAATACAGATTATATCACAAAACATATGTTGTGTTTAGTCTACAGGTTTGTAAAATGACTTATATTTCACATGAAGACATTAGCATTAACAAAAACGGCATTCATAACGTTCTGTCGGATATTAACTTTTGAATTATTTGGCAAAGAAATTTGGAATCATATCATTTTTAAAGGAGAAGAAACTCTTCATGGGTTTGGAACTTTTTCAAGCCTTCTCTTTAGATTTATTAGAAAACCCATATACCAAGCATTTGAAACCATTTAACCGCCGAACTGACCAAAGTTACTATCTCAAAACAAAATGATAAATTCGATAATAAAAAAAAAAAAAAAACTGAACGAGAAACATTTTCGTCTGTATTATAAAAAGTAATCTATCTATCTATTATATTTATAAAAGTAAGACTGTGTATGTAAGGACAAATTGCCAACATTGCATTCAACGGATTTATTTATACACATATTTGAAATATTGTATAAAGTGCAGTAAGGCATGTGGAAATCTTTTTATGTATTTTTATTCGGTGAAAACGGTTTTAAAATAGTCGGAATTGATACGTGAGTGTCCTTGGATTTTTATCTGTTTGCTAATTGTTTCACGAATGCGCATGCGTGGGTCGTACTAATGACATATTCCTTATGTTAAGATTAAGTAGTTTTGAAAACTCTTTTAAGTTGCAGTTATTTAATATAGGAACCTCCTAGTGGGATTTGGAAATTTTTGCCGAATTCTAGAACCTGTATGGAATTCTAAACTGAACCGTTTTAATACTGCCATAGCATAACGAATAATAGCATTGGTTAGCAATCAAATATGCCTTAATCCTTTATCTTCATCTAAATAGGTTTTTTATCATTATGTTAATTTCTGATTACTGTCCGTATATACCCGGCGTTGCTCGGTCAAAACATATTATTTAGTAGAGGGATTAGTCACCTACTATTTAGATACACCGAATGCCCTAACTTGTTGCAGAAATTGACCACAGGTTGGATTTAGAGAAGCATAAAACACATCTACATTGATCTATGAAAATCAAACGTTAAATAACATTCAGAGATAGGTTAGACATAGCTTAAATAAATAACGTTACTTTTTACAGATCGTATCAAATGGTGTAATGCTTATCGTACTTGACTGTCATTATGTTTTGGTTTGGAGTAATTTTTACCTACTGTATAAAAAAAAACATAATCTAATGTCTCAGTTTTTTTAAGGAATTATAGTTTACGGTTAATACCTATGATGTTCCTGTTTATAATAAAAAAAGAAATCTGCTTTAATTAACATATTATATTTATGCGTATTTTACGAACGGGTAACGGTAAGCGGTCTAATAGTATATTGGTACTCTTGCATAATTTGACCCGAATTCTCGTGATTTCCTACCAAGTCTGGATCGGGCGAGACCGGCAATCATCGGTATCAGCCGAGCGTTGTTCAAATGTTGAAACGCTAATTCAAGTTTTTTTTTTTAATGTTTTTAGTAATTTTTTTTTATTTCATGATTAGTTATTTTTTTATGATTTATTTAATTTGAATATTTTTTTGTACTTCAATTTCTGAGAGTTTGCTTAGCCAATGAAAAAGCGATATGTAAATGAAAGCAGACGACATTCGAATTGGAAGAAATCAACTTAACCCTAAAAAGCTATCAGAACAACTATATTTTCAGACTCGCCAAACAGAAAAAAATGATAGGCAAGGAAATAAATCTGTGCATGCTTGAAAAACAAATGGTAACGCGCATGCAGACAATCTCATATCGTCAGGAAAAGGAACTGTTTCCCCGGGAGCTTCTGGGTACATATTTACTTGAATTTATATGGAGACAATAATTTGGAAACGATTCTTTTGTCTCCATCGTAAATCACATTTCCGAACGCTACACGGTTGGGGGGGCTTCCTTTCATTTCCTCTAATCCATCACCTCCCTCTTTGCTGTCGATAGCCGAAATATCCTCATCTCAAGAAAGACCTAACTGAATGGTTAATTGTAGGTATTGACCATTTCATACCCTCTAAAAAGTTTCAGCAAAAACCTAACAGCCAGCCATGGTTCTCTCCAGAATGTGCTGCTGCCATTGCGCACAGAAATCACTTTTTCCACTGCTTCAAACGTAATAGATATATGGAAACTAAAGCCGTTTTCAGGACTGCCAGCAACCATTGTAAGAAAGTAATAAGGAACGCAAGAGTGTTGTATGCTCAATCTGTTAAGTCCAAAGTAGCTGAGCAGCGGCTTGGTTCCCACCAGTTTTGGCAAATAGCAAACAGAATCCTGAACAGAAGCGTGTGCTCCATCCCAACTATTATCAATGGACCTGAGGTAATCTCGTCAGCATCAGACAAAGCCAAACTCTTCGTCAATAACTTTGCAGCTAATTCTACCCTTTGCGACCAAGACCGCCAACCCCCAATATTTCCTCCTGTATCAGAAAACACGCTATGTGATATACGTATATCTGTACGTGATGTTGCGAAGCTAATCAAAAACCTTGATTCGAGTAAAGCAACTGGTCCTGATGGTATTCCAATTATAGTACTCAAAAAACTTCAACCTGAATTAGCGCCCATACTTACAAAACTGTTTAAACGTTGTCTTAAGGAGAATAGTTTCCCATCTCCCTGGAAAATCTCATCAGTATGCCCTGTATTTAAGAATTCAGGTGATCGCTCATCCCACTCTCAGTACAGGCCAATAAGTCTCCTGTGCGTCATGAGTAAGTTGCTAGAATCTGTGTTAAATACACAAGTAATCAAACATCTCAACAAAAATAACCTTCTTAGTGACACTCAATATGGTTTCCGTTCTGCTAGATCTACAGCAGATGTCCTTACAGTTATATCGCATAGGATTAGCAAATCTCTCGACGGTGTCAATCTTTCTAGGGCAATTGCTCTTGACATATCTAAAGCCTTTGATAGGGTATGGCATAAAGGTTTACTTCATAAGATCGCTAGCTATGGTATAGCTGGAAAAGTCTTCTCAATTATTAAATCATTTCTTTCTGATAGGTTCATAAGAGTAGTAGTTGAGGGGCAAAAATCAGAAGCTCACAGTATTAATGCCGGTGTCCCTCAGGGGTCCATCCTGGGCCCAACTCTTTTCCTGATCTACATTAATGATCTTCCAAATCATATCCTTACATCATTTGTAGACATTTATGCTGACGATACTACCATTTATGGTACCACATCTAAGACAGTAAACGACCAAGTTCTCTCCAATTCTCTCTCCTCTGATCTTGAGCACGTAGTACAATGGGGAAAGGAGTGGCTGGTTACTTTTAATGCATCTAAAACCAAGCTTCTCTCTTTACATCATCGACATTCTAATTCACATTTGTCTTCAATTGAAATGAATGGCTCTCGTCTTCAGGAGGCCTCAAGTTTTGACAAGCTTCTGGGCTTGACCATTACTCCTGATCTTAAATGGAACAGGTATATCAAATCTGTTGCCAAGGCCGCTGGAAAAATGGTGGGATCTTTCTATCGATCCAGTAGATATCTCACTGCTGATGCTATTGATGAGTTCAAAATAGACTTCGTAGCCTCGTAGGAGATGTCCTTTTCTCCTCCTTGCAACCTCTATCTCACAGAAGAGATGTTGCGAGTTTGTCTCTGATGTATCGTTATTTTCATGGAAAGTGTTCAACTGAGCTTAAGTCTATGGTCCCCCCTCGCCAAACTTTCACAAGAAACACTCGTCTAGCTGTAAACACTATCAATAATTTCCCCCACTCTTTATCTGTGCCTAAACCTAAACGTAGATTCCATGAACAAAACTTCTTTCTTAGAACTGCACGCCTGTGGAATTGTCTTCCGTTTTCCTGCTTTCCGGCTGACTACAATATGGTTGTGTTCAAGTCTAAAGTAAATAAGTTCTTGATGAGCCGTTCCATATAAGTTATTAAATTTACCAAATTTTCATTATTAATGATTACTATATTGACCAATTTCTACTGTACAGTCTTTAACCCTTATCCTTGAGTGGCCTCTTGACCTTGATAATGTGGTGATGCCTTTGTAAAAAAAAAAAAAAAAAAAAAAAAAGTTCTTCCGCCGGCAATTAACAATCGTATAAAAAAAAATCACTATTTCTTGGGAAAAAAAAACCTTGTTTTTCTATTTCTGTATAATCCCCCGCATAAAAAAAACTGACTGAACAAAAAGTCTAGAAAATAAAATAAAAAATAAGAAATAATATGGTTAAAGAAAAACAAAAACACTGTAATTACGCCTAACATTTATACGGGTAAGCAACAATTTCTTGAAGATAAAACTATTTACATAACTTGCTGTTGATAAATATTTTGCATATATATATATATATATATATATATATATATAAATATATATATATATATATATATATATATATATAATAAAATAAATTAAATAAACATATTTGCTTTTTTTTAAGGTAGGTTTTTTGTTATTTTTTGATAATTTACATTTGTATTTTTTATTTCGGTTTGGTTTGCTTTTTTCCTTAGTCTGTGTTTGTTACGCCGCTCGGCTCACACCGATCATTGCCGGTCTCGCCCGATCCGGGCTTGACGGGAAATAACGAGAATTTGGGTCAAATTATGCAAGAGTACCAGTATATCTATAGAAGTGAGAATGTGCGTCAGGACACTTATATACTCAACGGATCTATTATCTACAGACTTGAAATTTGGTATATTGTACATTCAGACATGTGAAATATTTTTAATCCATTTTCATCATTAAAAAAAGGGCTGTTAGGGACAAAAATGTTAAAATCAGTACGTTTTTTTGTTTGTCAACGTTTTCACGAATCTGTATGCGCGGTTTTGACACATGATAACTTTTTTATTCTAAGAATGAGAAGGTTTTCAAACACTTTGAAAAGATCGTACCAAGCTGGTCCAATAGTTATCGTACTTGACTCACTGTCTTTAGGTTTTGATTTGGATCTCAACATTAGTATGTTTAGAAAACATAATATTCACATGCAGTTTCCACTGTTTATAACTTCATTCTTTTCAAAAGAATTTAACCTTACGTATAATAGCGAGAGTTTATCTCCTTTTTAATATGCTCCCCTATTTCTCTTCCTCTGTTAGATTAACTCTAAAATCGGAACTCGATAATTTTCAACATTTATTTTTATTTACTAGTATATCTTAATGTTATGTTTGACGTTCATCTTTGGCACCAACTGTTATGTTTGTAGGTTGAACGGAATAACGTATAAGGCAATTCAAATGAAACTCAACAAACAAAGGTAGATCAATAAGAAGTGTATTAGGAACAGTATATTGACAGTATATTTACATAATGGTTGTCAGGTAAGAGACTCTTGGCTGAATAACATATCTGCTCTCTGCTCGGCCATCGGTGGCTTCTGGTTAACACACACTTAGACTAACCGAGTCTTGTTATTTATGTGTAATATTATCCACATATGTAAATGAGTGGGTGCCACCACAACACTTCATATTGCACTTTTTTGTAGAAATCGCTTAAGACATTGCATGTAACAACTCTCCTGTAATGCCCGTCTTCCTGGACTACTTTTGCTTTATCTAGCTTACATTTATTAATAAAATTTGCATTCCAAACAAATTAAAGTGACCCTTATTTGTAGTATATGTAGGACATAATTTGTATGAGTACTATTTAGTAACTTGAGCGGCAAGAGGTTTGTTTACATTACATTTAAACTTCTGCATATCAATATAGTGGTAAGAAAATATTAAAGAAGAAGGATTTCTCACATCTAGAGATTTCTGTGTAGAGGTAGAATTATGTTACTTGTCGGGTTTGTCGGGGGTATTCACGTCGATGGAGCACAAAATTTTGTAGTTCGTCGGAGCATCCACTATAAAACTCCTTGTAAAACAGGTAGAGGGATACAACATTTTGTCGATGGGACAGCAGTTGAAGCCTAGCTGATAGTCCAGGACATTAGGTTGGCGACTGTTTTTTGAACTCTGTCTTAGAGAAAGAGACTACTAGCAGATGCATCGGTCCAAATGTGGCAACAATACTCTATACATGGGCAAATGATGGCCTTGTAGATGTACAGTATATCCGGAGCGTAAATAACTTCCTATCACGGTAGAGAGAGTCCACCTTCTTTGCAGCAGCCTTAGAAATGCCCTCAATGTATCTATTCCAATTCAAGTTCCCCGTGGATGTTAAGCTGAGTAGTTTTAAGAAAGTCCTTTCGGGTAATCTATCATAAGCCATAGTGGTTGAGAAGTAGTTATTATGGAATTGCCAGTGAATTGCCAGCGTTTAATGTGATCATCTATTTTTGGCCTCATTCATCTAAAGACTGGAGGTCTATCCTTGTGTTTCTGCCATTAACTTGGCCCACGGTTTATTCATTTTCCCGTCATGTCTGTTAGAGAGTGTGTAGTAGTCAGCAAATATACCCATCTCGGACGCAATTTTATCAGGTAGGTCACTTATGTATATTAAAATAATAATTGTCCTAGTATGGGCATCTGATGTACATTAGCATATATATCATATTATTTTTACAAACAGTCATCGAGGACAACCTATAATTTTCTTTTATTTAAGAATGCTATAATTATGGTTAGTATTCATCCAGTAATATCATTGAATTTAATTTTCATGAGAATACCATCGGGCCATACTTATGTCAAAAGCCTTCTATATATCTAGAATTATTTACCCAGCCTCCCCTGCTTTATTTGTGCATGGTATATACGGTCAGAGATTACAGTTAAGGTATCTGCATTAGAACGGGCTTGCATAAACAATACTATTTGTTGCACAGTAGTTTAGCAGTTGTGAGAGTGCGGATTAAAACTTTATTAAGTATGGACTTAAATATTTTGGCGAAAAGCAGGAGGACGCTAATGGAGCAATGATTTAATGGGTCAGTTCTTTCGCCAGAACTTTTGTAAACTGAAACCATAGAAACAATATTCCAGGAGTCAGGAAAGCAAGATTAATTAGGAATTTTTAAAGTTTGGAGAAATCAGGAGCAACCGCAGCGTTTTTTTTTATCGTAATTTCCATGGCAAGTGCTCGTCTGAGCTCCAATCTCTGGTCCCCTCTCGCCAATATTTCACGAAAAACACCCGTCTAGCTGAATCCACTGTCAAAAATTTTCCCCACAATTTATCTGTGCCTAGATCAAAACCTAGATTCCACGAACAAAGCTTCTTTCTTAGAACTGTACGCCTGTGGAACTCTGTTCCGTCTGTCTGCTTCCCACCTGACTACAACCTGGATGTCTTCAAGTCCAACGTAAACCAATTCCTAATGAACCGCCCCCTTAAGTAAACACTTCATTAAATCTCCACACTAAAGTACTGTACTTGCAATAACCCTTATCCCTGAGTGGCTTCCGGGCCTTGATAAGCGGTGACCACCGTGTAAAACAAAAAAAGGATGTTTTAAATAGTACAGCAGGAGTGATATTAGGTCCACATGCTTTTGAGGTTCCTAGGTTTTTTTATGATATCTGTCGCTTGAGAAAGGATTATTTTCAGATGATCTAGTGTGGTTTTTGTCCGTAGAGGACAATCTTTGAGGGAGTGTTTTGCTGGGTGGAATAGAGACTTAGAGGCAAACCGACAGGCAAGCATTCTGTATTCCACATTCTAGCTTCGGGAAATAATTGCTGGATATTATTATCTATTAAAACGTTCTTTAACAACTTAATATTTAGCATATTTCAAAGTGATTTTACGAAGGAAATAATTAAATAAAATAAGGTAGTTTTTCTAATTTGGAATTTTTTAATCAAGTAAGATCCCATATTGTTGTGGAGAACAAATGAACCCTATTTCAGAACTAAATGGATTTAAACAGTCCTATTAATACTTCTTGTTTCAGAGAGAAAATGGAGCCATTTACACCATGGTTAACCGCGTGCTACGAACACGTTCCTCCCATACCACTTTAGTGGCTCCTGTATTCTTTATCATAAATACATATTATATTTTATGCACTTTGCACTACTAGTGGATTCGTTCATTTGTGACCCCTAGCACGGGACTACAACAACTGGCGACAAGGATGGTGCAAGAACTTCCCGGATCAATCTACAACAATTGCTTACAACGACTGAATGACGAATAATCGGGCAAGGAGTCACTCTAACAAACAGCCATTTGAAAACAATATTTGACGACTAAAAAGATTCTAGAAAAAAGAACATACACGGATATTCGAAATAATTTTTCCTACACTCGGGGAAATTCGAAATTTCGGAAGCATATATTTTTCAAATGTTCGGTGAAGAACGGGGAACATTACTTGACAACATTGGGAAACAAACCAACATTCGAGCGTAAAAATCCACAAACACGGCATAAAGAACACTTTGAAAAAGGACAACAATTCTTTGCAGAAAAAAGGATTAAATAAAGACGTCGTCAAATACCTAATCTTGCTTTTAAAAAAGATAGTAAAAGCGTAAACTACGAGTTGAAACAGAACTCCAGACAATTGCGTTAAGAATTATTACTACCGAATTACCGAGACTAAGTACAAAAAACGCCAACTTTTTCCATCTCAATAAATACAAGTAATGTTGAAGAAAAATTTTATCGTTCTAAAAAGTATGCCCTGCTAATACGTCTAATGGTTAAAAGGCATTAACGTTGGGAAAAGAAAAAAAACTCCTGCAAAAGTAAATGATAGTATATTTAATATTAATGGCTAAAGCGAGTATTCGAACAAAAAAAAACGTCGGATTTTAATCCGATTAAAATTAATTTCCAATAATCGACGGGACTTCACGTCGAGGAAGCAAAATAAACATTTCGCTAAGCACGATAAATAAAGTGTTAACGAGAAAAGGACATTTCGTCACACAGAAATCAGAGAGAGTAGCCAATATTAAATAAATGCTATAAACTCTCTTCAACAGATAATAACTAATTCTTTTTAAGGACAAAAGAGAACAAATGTGTAGGCTCAACAAAGAATTGAACCCAGTACGTACACGTTACAGAAAATTGAAAAATGACAAACAAAATCTACTGCTTTCTTTTCAAACACCGAATAATTTTCTCAGGAAAATTGCCACACGAGGAAATAAATATATGAAGGAAATATTTGTTTAATAACCAAATAAGAATTTTGTAAATGTGTTTTTCTATGGAGTGGGAACTATAAGAAAAGTAAATGAATGAATTGTGTTGTTTGTAAAAAAAATCTTTTTGTCATATTAAGTAATTTCACACCGTAAAAAAATGGACGATTTTGCAAAACAAATGTTTGAAATGGTGAAATTCCAACAAAGTCAAACAATTAGAACTTCAAAACGTGGTTCCGAGAAGAGCAATTGGCAATACAGAAACAAAACTAAGAGAAACAGTTTAATTTAATGAAATATCTCGAGCAAAAACAGAGAAGAAAAAAGAAAGAAATGAACGAACAAATATTAGAAGAGTAGTAAGGATTAATCGAAGACTTCAGGAAAAACAGGAAAGAGAAAAGGAAGTAATGAATGAACAAATAGTATAATAGATTAAAATACAGAACGAAGAAAATATTGAAATTGAAAAAATTACACTTAGAGCAAGAAAGCCAGTCGGAAAAATGTGGATCTGATAACATATGTTTCAGTGAATAAGGACAGCGGAGTAGAAACCAGCACGGCTTTTTTCTCGAAATGCGATCTGGTCAGCTTTTGGTACATTTAACTATGCTCCTGAGGAAGACCTAACGTTTCAGGCATATTTCAGAAGATTTGAAGACCTTTTTAAGCTTGATTGCAATGCATGAACTGATCAATTTGCAACGGAAGTTAGGTACATTCGAACATAACAAATTCATTGACTATATTTTACCAAATAAAACCAACGAATTGTCGTGTGACGAGGCAGTAAAACTGTTAATGGAGTTATAATGCCCAAAAAGAAGCCTTTTTTAAAAGATTGAAATACATGAATCTTACAAGTAAGGAGTGTTAGGACTATATGTATTTTGTGCCTATAGTAAATAAGCACTGTGACAATTTCAAATTTTCGTTATTAACGGCGGATAATTTCAAATGGTCAATATTCACACAAGGTTTGATATCCACAAAAGACGCCAATATAAGACGTATTGCTCTAAATAAATTTGAATTAGAACCTGATTTGCTCCTTAAGAAACTGGTTGAAGATTTTAAGCGGTTAGTGGCAATGAACAAGATTCCTGAAACATAGAAACATTATCAGGATAGACGGCATCCTAGGAACTCTTTTAGCAAATGTGAAGGACCTCGTGGACACAATGTATGACAGTACCAAAGGAAAATAACATGTGACCTATGCAAGCGAGCAAGGCACAAGGCCTCAAATCGCAGAGCAAAAGTAGCAAAAAAGAGATACGTAAAAACTGCAAAAATGGACCCTTCACCAACAGAGAACATAAGGAAATACGTTACGGTTAGAATCATAAATACAGAAGTGAAACGATAGCCTGATTCAGGGTCGGATTTATCAATTATACATTTTCCCACGTTGAAGAGAATAGGAAAGCCCACGATGACAAAGACGAATAAAGTCGCAAGGTCAGTAACTGGTTAAAAATATAATTTTTGAGGGTGAGACAGTTATTAATGTGTCACTAAAAAGAACGACAAAAAAGCTAAATCTTGTTCATTGCCACTAACCGCTTAAAATCTTCAGTCAGTTTCTTAAGGAGCAAATCAGGTTCTAATTCCAATTTATTAGAGCAATACGTGGTGTTGTGGGGTACAATTCACCCCTATTTCAGAACTAAGTGGAATCAACCAGTGCTATGAATAGCACTGGTTTCAGAGACTAAATGGAGACATTGACGCCGTGATTAACCGCATGCTACGAACACGTTCTTGTCATAGCACTCCTGTAGTCATTATGATAAATACATATTATATTTTATACACTTTACATTACTCTTGGTTTCGTTCATTTGTGACCCCTAGCACGGGTCTACAACACATATTTTCTTTTATTACTTAATAAAAAATGTTATTTGTTAAATAACGCTATCTAACAATTTAAAATTCCAAAATGTCCTAAAAATGTAATTTAACTTGAAAATATCATGCAAATGAATACCCTTTTTAAATTCATTAATCGCGGTAAAAAATAATTAAAGTAGAATAAAATAATAATTATTGTGTCGAATTTTTTAATCACGTAAAATTTTATAATTTGCTTGATTACTTAATTTTAATTACTATTTTCAATAGTATTTACAAGTTAAATTCAGGTCTTACGATATTTTTCTTCGATAAATTGTCAGAGAATTTACAAGGAGAACTTTTTTTAATTTAGCAATCGAGTTAAAAACAATTCATGTGAAAATGATTTTCGTTTAAATAGAATTATGCTTATTTATATCAGGTTGAAATACGTTAAACATAAGATAAACATTGCTAATGATTGTTATGTTAGAAAAATCCACTGATATCAGAAAGTTTGCTACGAGTTTCGAATAAAAGCATGTGAGCAATCAAAGCGAAAATAATCCGAGAGAACCTATGTGATCGCTTAATTTAAAAAGCTAAAATAATAATTCAATCTTTAAAGTTCCCTATGATAAAGATTAGATTGCGACCCTAAAACAACATTTTTCGCAGTTTGTCCAAAATAACGTTCACATAATATGTATATAGATATTATATATTAACTGAAGCCGCTCGTTTAAGTGTCTTTACCCCATGCTGTTGACGTAGTTACTCCGATTCCTATCCTGCTCACAGCACCAAAACTGTGGTGTTATATATTGACTGTACCAGGTCGTTCAATTTCCTTTTCAGTCCATATTATTTCTAAATCGACTTTTGTCACTGGTATACGATATATAAATCTGGCAACGAATTAGACACAACGCATCTGAATGATTAAACTATTTTGTTTTTTCTACACTGACAAGTTTTCGATTTTGTATAACGAGTGTTGACATCAGTTAAGGCACGTGGCCTGGATATGTGGCTGATGTTTTTGCAGTGAAGCTATGTGCTAGTTTGTCCTCACTCTTTGACCAACTTTTGATAGATGTCTGTTTTGTCGATTTATATAAACATTGTTCCATCCTAGAATGTTTAATATTTCTGCTTTTCCATTGTCTCAATCATTTGATCGATCTACTCACAAATATTTCTCCTAAGATTATGCATTTTAATAAACAATGGTGGATGGCACCGGCTTTCTCATATGCAATTAATTAGCGTGTGTGCTACCCTTTCTCCATTCATGTGATCACCTGACAAATATCCAACATAAAGCATAGGCGAAGCGTGAATACGAGTCTGTCTAAACTCTTTACTTCTATCCTTATTTTATCTTAATTTTATCTTAATTTTATCATTCACGCTTTGCTTCTTTCTCCTTCTTTAACGCTACGCTTTTCTATCGTATTAATTATAAAGTGCATTCCAAATTCAATAACCACACATACTTACGCGCAGAATATTTCTCCAGAAAGGTATAATTACAGAGAACCGACGTCCTCACTTACAAATTGAACTAATCAATATTCGAAAGAAAGGATTTAGCGGTTTACACATTTCCCTTGCCTTTCGTTGGCCGGTAAGGGAAAACGGACCGCTTAATTAGTCTCGGTTTTTGACACTCCCTAGTGTATGTTGGAAATAGTCTTGAAGTTGTATTAACGTTCACTTTCAGAACGGAAACTTATATAGCGATGCCACATTCTAAAGCAAATGACTCCCCCTCGGCTCAATAGGGAAGATACTACAATCAAGATCGTGTAGGTGTAATAGTAACTTCCACGTTTCATGGTTATGTCATGTGTTCGATTATATATGAAGACAAATATGGAGTGCTACGTGTCAACATTAATGTATTCTTAAGAATAAAAGAACTAACGTTTTAACATTTCGATAGATGATAATATATTTTCACGTTATTTTCTATGTATTAGGATTAGTTGTTAATTGATATCGATAGTAGAATTTCTTTAACACGGTAGAAAATATTAGGTTATAAATGCGTTTTCGTTCATATTAACACATAAACATGCAATTACTGTTATGCATTAAATCGCAGTAGATGTTACATAGCACGGGGCTCGTATTGTGGGACATATATCGGGTCCATGTAATACGGGGACACATATAACGGGACTCATTAACGAATGACGATGATAATGAGCGAGACATTTATACAGACTAGGATGCTTCTTGGGGACTTTTTATTATTAATACAGACTGGGAGATATAGGATACAACAGTTCTTAACACATATAGAGGGGAGGAGATACTTTATTTAAGATGGTGGGGAAGACACGCACTTCCTGGAAGGGTTTACACAATGTTCGTTAGAAGATGATGATAAACACATTTGCCTTTTCTGATTGTGAGTAATGACGACACGAGAGAAACAGTTACAGTATAGTTGGTTACTTTAGACTTAAATCGGCCGATCGGTGATGTTATGAATTCAAACTTTGATTTACATGCTCTATTTTCCTCCCTTTGCTTTCCTCTCCATCTGACTCTAACTCATCAACTGAACAACTCTTGACTGGCCAACACACCAACTCATCTAACGTCGAACCCTTAGATTCCTATCTTGAGAAATCTCATTTTTATATGACGTCAGAAGTGTGGTTTTCAAACGGGACAAATTTTCACGTGGCTTTACATGTTTGTCCAAATACACTTTTGGCAAACAAAAGAATCATCAATTCTAATTCTAAAATATTTTTAAACAATATACTTTTAATTTGTATTGTTCAATCTTTTATCTGACATATTTAATATTCAGATTTCTAAAAGACAGGACAATTAACTGTTTTTTTCGACATAAACAATATTTAACTCTTTCTAATAGAATTAACAATAGCCTTACTTTCTAACATTACATTCTCAATCATCTTTAAGACTTGCCGACAGGGTTCGATTCTAACCTTATCCTAATATCATTTTCTCTTATCTAGTATGTCTTCTTACTTACATGATAAGGCGGCAGCCCTCCATGTAACAATGTTAAATATTTGGTGCACGTTTGAAATATTAAAAATAATGAGTATTTACGTATAATAAGCTTTAGTATGTAAAATAACAGCCATTTAAATAATGAAGCAGTTAAAATAATAAGTTATATTTCATAGTCATTGGTCTTTATAAAACGTACATTTATATCCTATTGTTATATTTGAGATTGGTATAATTCTCAAGAGGGAATATTTTTGTCAACAATTTAGCTAGGCACACCATATGATAATTTTGCTGGCCAATTTTTAGTTTTTCTTTATTTCGTTTTTAACTGGGATATATAAGTTTTAAACATAATAGAATTAAAACTAGAGTTTTTATGATATATTATAGGCATGAAAAAAGGTATGGCGAATTAATTGAATTATCGATCTCTTTCATTGAAAATCAAAAGATTAAAGTTTTAGAAATATAGTTTCCATATATATTTTAAAAGTCCACGGTTGATTGAAGAAGTTTTAAAATCTATGTTGTCTTTGTGTTTAGTTTCCTCCTTTATGAACTCTATATAACCTACAATTAGTACAGCTATATAAATAAACTATGTATGCATTTGTTTTTTTTCTGTGTGTAAATATTACGCCGTAAACCATTAACTTACTGGTTATATTACATTGAAATCAACAAAATTAGCTCTCATCCACCAAAGATAGTTTATAACGAGGAAAGCCTTTGTTTGTATGTATGAATAACGCGCACAGACATATGTCGGCAAGTTGAAGCGAAAAATGTTCATTTCAACGTGGCGATATTTCTGTTAGATATCAAATGAGCAATCTGATCAAAGCTAAATGTGGTTTTATATAATAAATGTCTTATCTATCTATCTATCTATCTATCTAACATTAACTATATTGCTCTTCCAAATAATGTGATTTCTTTTAACGGAATAATCTGCTTATTCTTTTATTTGTAAACGAACATGTCTTCATCAATAGTGCTTAACCTACAATGTTGTATGAACACACACACGTACACACACACACGCACAAACACACACATATATATAATATATATATATATATATATATATATATATATATATATATAACTACTTCATTTACTCACATAAAATTAATATACGAAAGTATAGATTTATGCTTAAACTTTAAGTATTTACTTCCAAAGTGTTCAATACGTAGGTAGAGCTAGTTAGTAATTTATAAAATATATTTGGCGATTAAAATTATATATCTATGGCGCATAAGCCTGACGAATCCTATAGTGGATGAAACGCCGAATATTCAGTGTAGCTTAATCGCCATATATATTTTATAAATTACTATATATATATATATATATATATATATATATATATATATATATATATATATATATATATAATCCATTCATCCAGCGTGGCCGTAGCTGAGATTGAATTCACTACGTGAGTTTGTAATGTAATTCAAATCTTGTTCGTAGCTTATTACGTGATGCTTCGCAAGGGTTATCAAGGGTGTGTTTTATCATGACGCCATCACTAGACGGGGTGCTTACCACGGTATAAGAGAGACCCGTCTACCCTCGAAAGAAGGAGATACCGCATCATTTTCTCAACCTGGTATTTTACCTCGCAGTACATACAGCGTCCCACCTTCCCAAATGGTACTGGCCAGGCTCAACGTTGCTTAACTTTGGTGATTTAGCTGGAACCAGTGTGCCAACGTGATTTTTCCTATATTTTTTGTGTGTGTTTATATACTCATATAAAAAAACAAACACTTTATCTAGTTTTTTTTTAAGAGGAAAATACAACTTTATATGTATAGGTCATGAAATTGCATTAATCTGCAAAAGATCTAACTAATTAGCATATTCTTTTTAAAATTCATTTTAATTAAATCCTTTATAGTCCTTTCGTTTTAATCATATGAAAATCATTTTAGTGAACTATTACATGCAATTATATTCATGCAGATATTCTACATTGTTTAAACTTGCGTAATATTTGCGTAAAAAGTTTATTGTAATCACAAAACTCTTTCTCTCTCTCTCTTTCTCTTTCTCTCTCTCTCTCTCTCTCTCTCTCTCTATATATATATATATATATATATATATATATATATATATGGTGGATTCTCTCATCGAACATGATCAATGAGGGCTCAGTATGCAATCTTCAGCAGCTCCCAAGCTCTGTGAGACCACATGCGTAATTGCAATCCTGTAGACGTCCGGCACACTCCTCCGCAGATAGTGAACTTTCATATGCTCTTAGGTCAGATATGCCTTCTCGAATGAACAGATAACCCTGCTTTGCTGCGTGCTCTGAAACCACAATGTCATACATATTCATTTTTAGGTGGATGTTTCTTGTGTTTTGCCTTCATATTTGCACGAAGGGTGTCCCTATGATAAAGGCGGTTATGTTCAAATTTTTTGGTCCCCAGGAAACACGTCTTCCTCCATTTTCTGCGATCCCCTGCTGCACTCTCCCAGGAACTCAGAGAAATTCCACAACATTATATATATATATATATATATATATATATATATATATATATATATATATATATATATATATATATATATATACTAGCATGGGTGCCCGGCGTTTCCCGAGTGTTTGGAGGTGTATGCTGAGCAAAATAAAAATAAAAAACAAAAAACAGTCAATATTTTTAAAAGTTGGCCCCTATTATGACCCCTTAACCTTTATTGTTTTGGGCTCAAATCAAGTTATTAAGTTAGATCCATGTCCAAGGAACCTATACCTGAAATTTCAAGTGTTTAGACCCAAAATTGTCGGAGGAGTTTGGTAGAGTTCTCAAAGGTCAAAACGTTGAACTTTTACCCCTTAACAGCCAAATTTCTGGCCGAAATCTGGTCACATATATTTTCCCAAATCTCAGTAACCTGTGTATCGAATTTCGAGTCTGTAGACAAAAAAAAATGACAGAGATATTGCGTAGGGAAATCTACACACACAGACACACAGACAGGCACACAGACACACAGACACGCTAACTTTTATAGATACATTAGTATTTCGGCCCGGCCTTGGCCGGGTGTTTGGAGGTGTATGCTTAGCCCCCCCCCCCAAAAAAAAAACATTCAATTTTTTAAAAGTTGACACCTATTATAACCCCTTAAAATTTAGTGTTTTGGGCTCAAATCAAGTTATTAAGTTAGATCCATGTCCAAGAAACCTATATCTAAAATTTTAAGTGTTTAAATTTTTCAAAGGTCAAATCATTGAATTTTGACCCCTTAACCGCCAAATTTCAGGCCGAAAACCGATCACACAGACTTTTAAAATCTCAGTACCCTGTATATCAAATTTCGAGACTAAAAATTGACAGAGTTATTGCGGAGGGAAATGTACACAGACACACAGACAGACACACACACAGACACACAGACACGTTCACTTATATATATATATATATATATATATATATATATATATATATATATATACTAGTCGCCCCGTGACCCGTTGGGTCAGTATGTTATATAAGCTATGGAATTCATATGTGAGCGTGGCACTTGTGACGTAAAGAAAATAGTTTTATTTGACATAACAGAAACATTTCTATGAAAGTATATTAAAATGAAAAAAAAAATAGAGATATATTTTTATGAGTCGTTCTGTTTATTATAATTGGTTATCTTTGAAAAGAAGTTACAGTTACTGAATTATAAGTACTTGGCCATACTTATAGGTAAATGCGCACTGAACAGACACCATAATACTTATTATAATTAAATTCAAATTTTAATATATCTGCTTTTTTTTAAATCGTTCATTTCTGTATTACGTTTAAATTATTTTAAACCCCACTCTTTCCATGTTAAATAATAATTTCGAAATAATAACATTAATATTTTACTGCGTAGGTCATACCCGCATGCACAACCGGATGTCGTAAACCGGAAACCGGGTCACATGCATCGTTACAAGATCATTTGAGTTTTATCATAATATAGATATATTTGATTAACAAATTTGCCTACAAAACTCTTTTGTGAGTTTTTGGTCTGGAGACATGAAACTTAATATATAGGGCATTTGGACCCAGGCAACACTTAATGTTTTAGTTTTAGCAGGGGAAAATCGGTGCAAAAGTGTTAAAATAAAGATCTGGTGTCTTCTACATAAAGGTTGAACGACGACATATGTATATGTTATAGCTATTGGTTTTTATGTTAATTTTAGCCTCGCAGCAAACATGTCTTCATAGATCAGCCATTAACGTCGTAAGAAAAATTAAATCGTAAGTTAAACATTAAGGTTTCGATTGTCGGTGGTGATGTACGAGTCATTTTTAAAACTTTGTTTTAAATTATTACTATACATGTATTAATACATCTTTATTCTACAATAAATAAGAAAATGTATATATTTTAATGCATCTGATCACAGATCTGAATCTGCATGCTTAAGCGGCTTTATATTCCATTTCATATATTAAAAATCTAAAGATTAAGGATTCAGATTTTATTGGAATTATTAAAATCCAAATTATTGTAGTAAATCGCTGTAATCTTAACAAACAATTAACATTGAAGTTTACTAGATTAATTCACATTACGATTGGATTAGTTCATTTTATATGTATTCTTTCTACTATTCTTATCTTAAGTTTCATTTTTGCCATGTTTCGGTCGATGTAACCTTTGACCTTCTGCTGCACGGAGAATTAAACTGTCAATCTCCAGAAGGTGCACTCATCACTAGGGCCGTGACTACTGCATATTCTTTGTATTTTTTTTTACTCTCAAGTATATATCCGACAGAGTTAGATCCAGTTAATTAACTGAGAACGACATAGCCCATATAAAACAACAATGAAAATAATATGATGTTGTCCTAGCTCAAATAATCACTGAGGAAGATCGAAAATAAAGTAGAAGATTGCTTAGGACTACTATCCAGTCATTTGTGATGGGCGGAGATTAATAAAATCAAGTTTTTCATTCGAAATTCCATGTACATTCCAAATTTCGATAGAAAGATTCACGGGTTCTAAAACATACATCCTGAAAAAAAGTGGAGGTTACCTTGTCATAAACGTAATTAAATCACACTCAAGATGGAAACCGTAATCTGATCAATCCAAAAAAATATGAATACTTAATACACATTTCAAGCATTTGGGAATCTAATTGAACTTTTTCAGTATAGCATCATGGCATTCATACAACTTTTTTTTGTTAGAATTTGAAACTTATTGGATTCTTTCTTTAAACGGATGATCAAAAGATACTTCACTCTTAATATTTTAAATTTGTATTTTAATGCTACCCATCATATTTTTAAAAAATTTATATTGGTTGTTTTCTTCCTGTTTGTTTGCCGTTCTTTCTTTATTTCATTGCTCCTTCTCTCTGTATGGAGATAGTAAATGGTTTAGTTGTGATTACATCTTGAGATTAAGCATTATCTTCTTCTTTGCGTAATAGTGTAGTGTACATTCAGTTGTCATTATTTTCGTCAAGACATGTGATCTTTTTTTTAAACAGGCATCACCACATTATCAAGGCCAAGAGGCCACTCAAGGATTAGGGTTTAAGACTGTACAGTAGAAATTGGACAATATAGTAATCATTAGTAATGAAAATTCGGTAAATTTGTTCACTTATATGGAACGACTCATCAAGAACTTATTTACGTTAGACTTGAAGACAACCATATGGTAGTCAGCTGGAAAGCAGGAAAACTGAAGACAATTCCACATGCCTGCAGTTCAAAGTAAGAAGTTTTGTTCATGGAATCTACATTTAGGTTTAGGCACAGATAAAGAGTGGGGGAAATTATTGATAGTGTTTTCAGCTAGACGAGTGTTTCTTGTGAGAGTTTGACGAGGGGGGACCATAGACTGAAGCTCAGTCGAACACTTTCCATGAAAATAACGATACATCAGAGACAGACTCGCAACATCTCTTCTGTGAGATAGAGGTTGCAGGGAAGAGAAAAGGACATCTCCTACGAGGCTACGAAGTCTATTTTGAACCCTATTTTCCGGTTATTCTAACAAAAGGCTCTGTGGAAATATTTTTTAAAAAATTCATTTGAATGATTTTTTCTTGTCTTTTTCAAAACTTAAATATATTTTGCAAAACCAAAGAATAAAAAAATAAGTATTCATTAAACTTTGAAGATATACAGAACTTTAAGTATAACAACGCTTAAAAATAGAACTGACATAATTCGGCGTTAAATAATGCGGAAAGGGTTTAGATGCCGTTAAAAAAAAACAACCAAACCAAACCAAACAACACCTTCTAAATATTTATAGTAATTATTATATTACTAATAATAGTTATTATAAAAGGATCATACTAATAATAAGAGTATTAATAATACAGATTAAACATTAGTAAAATAATAATAATAACAGTAATATTATTAGTAATGATAATAACATTGATAATTTTAATAATAATGATGATTAATATGATGCTAGTATAAATGATACCACTAAAATTACTACTACAACAAGTAATACTACTACTGATAATAAAAATATTAATAGTAATAATATTAATAATGGTTTCTCAAAAGTAATAGTGTAGGTATCAACTCGAGCAACAACAAAGAGTCAAGAAACATCAAGGAGAATGGAAAGAACTTACAGAGAAGAACTGACCAGCTATTTAGTTGAAGACTGTTATCTCAGGTAGGCTTTTTGTTATTCAACTTTTGATGTAGACGGGCAAACGATTGTTTCGATGATGCAAATTTATTTGTAATGTAATCGAAAGTGATTGAGGGTACTGGGTATCTGGGGGCAGTTGCTGTAATTCAGGTTCGAGGAAACAAAGCTGATTATTTACGGGAAGTAATCTATGATGGCAACCTTATACAAAACTTCTAATGGGCACAGAGTGCAGCAGCGAAATTGTCGCCCTGGAAAAGACGAAATGATTCCATTTCCATTTGATTAAAATTGTTGTTTTTTTTGTATCATGCAATCTAAAAGTTGCCCAGTTGTGCACACATCCAAAGATCAATAGCAGCCTCCTATCATGTCTGAAAGTAACACAATGTTCAACGAGCAGGATTGGAGATGTGCCGCTCTACAACTCATGCTCTCTACCGATCAAAGTTATGATAACATAACCATTGTCCGCGCCATCGAAATGCAAAGCTGAACAGTTCAACACGTTAAGGCACAAGTAAACCAATTTTCCGGTCATAGATTTGCTCTTTGATGTGGTTTCAAGCCAGGGCCACATCCAGTTATCTTACACTTTCGAAGTCAGCTTGAAATCAACACTAAAGTGTGTCTGAATTTGCTGAAGAGTGTGGTGATCCTCTGGTGTAATCTTAGTGCCGCTGGGAGACTTGGCGCCAGCCCAAAAGTTCAAAGTCTCAAGCTTATCTTAAGAAAGAGTGCTACAATAGTGTACCCTTCTCTCACTGGCCAACTCCTCCCCCGAGCCGAACGCGCTGGACTAATTCGTTTCATCATATGTCGAGAAGATCACCGACATGACCTTCCACAACACCAAAGCAAGCCGTGTCACCGCCACCCATCGAGTATTCGCCCAGCTCCCACCGACGCTTTTAGAAAAAAGAATGCTTCCAATTCCGGTGTATCGAGGCGGTGTTTGAAGCTGACGGCAATTACATTGAATAGATGTCAGCTCTACTACAAAATGAAGTTATCTTAATAGATTTTCTTTCAATAACATTTTTACAATAAAACTGTACTGTTGTTTTCCTTGGGGCGACAAATGTATCGTTCCATCCTGTAATTTTGGAAAAGTAAAAACTTACATTAAACTAGTTCTTCGATTGACAGTGGACTGTTTCTTACGCACACTGGAATGCAAGATTGTATCTAAAAAAAGATTGTCCATTCCTCTACCAAATCATTGAATCGTGATTTTGAGAGACGAACTAGAGAAAAATGGTATCGCCAAGTGATCTGTTATTTCTCCATGGAATTAATGTCAAGTTTCGGATTGAGATGGATCAGGTAAACGGCATGTACGAGACGACGTGACTAAGTGTTCATTGTCAACCTGAAGAGATACCCAAACATGGTTTCGTGATAAAAGTAGAACAAATGAAAAAGGATTGCGCTTTTCCAAATATCACTGGGACATCTCCTCGCTGGTCACTGCGTATAAATTTACTTAAGATATAGTGAACACTCTTGCTTTTCAATCAATCCATGGGTATTTATACCGACTTGTGTTTCATGGTAGCTGCAATCAACGTATTTGGCAGTTTTCCGTGATAAAATGAAGAATAATCGCTGCATATTTGACAGGTGTACTTTATTCGCATAGAAAAAAAATAGCGTATAAGTTCCTCTTTCTAACGGAAGGCTTTTCTAAGTCTGTCCTTGCTCCATCTTATTTTCATGGCAGGTACTCGTTAATCTATGTTCTATTTGTAAAACGTTCGCATCAGATACATATTAAACTATTTTGTTGTTGCAAAAATAATGTCGGTTTTTGACTTGAAGTTGACCGTCAAAAAACATTAATTTTTCACCAAATTAATATAATCACTGTCAACAATTTTCTTTAATCTTTATCCGTATTAAGGCAAATCGAAAATGTCATGAGTAAGAAATTTGTCCTACAACTATCCGTCTGTGGATCACAATACTGTATGACTACTTCCCAGTTAATTATAACATTTTTGTTTACAAGCCTAATTGTAACAGAGTGCTTAAAGCACGGGGGAAATTATCAGCAGTAACCGATGTGTGGGTTGCAAGCGATTACATTAGCAGTAGGGGCAGCGTTCAAACATATGTAAATTAGGAAGTGTGAGGGAGTTGGCGCGAAAAGAAAAAGGGATTTACGTGGTAGAAAAGAGTAAAAATCGACGCCGAATGAGACGGAGTGTAAAGTTAAGACTAAAATAGGCAGGCATGGCCAACGTGAGGTTGGAAGAAAGAGAAACGCCCCCGTTAGATGGACATGTGGCAGGAAAATACTTTTTAAGTGATGTTGAGACGAGAAACTAATAAATGCTTTGTTAAAAAAAGAAAAACGACGAATCGGATTTATATATTTATATTTTAATTGTTCGTGCAACGTTATATAATGCTCCTAATTCTTACTGAGTCGAGCGTTTACATAATTAAACCCTACCCAGGTTCTATAAACTGACCATAACGGTGGTGTCTCACCCTGAATACTCATTAACTTTTATCCTAGAGTGTCTTCATATGCACGATGACAATATTCCTGTAAATTTTCTTGAACATAAAGTAAAAGAATTGGGGTTTTCATGGATATAATATGTGCTAGGAGAAGAAAGTCGGCTCCAGCTAACGTTAAAATAATTATCGTTCTTAATAGTGTTCTCGGTTGTGTTGATACGTTGTGCCACACTTGAATTTAAGCTCATGAATTTTCTGTTTCTCATTCTTAGTACTCTTGGAGATTTTGATCCGGATATTCGTGTTTTTCGCCATTATGGTTCGGGCATGACCGGCAATCACTGAATAAAAAAAGATGCAGACGAATTCCCAAGAAAAAGATGCAGACGAATTCAAAACAACAAAACGGAAAAAATAGAAATACAATGAATAAAAAATAACAAAAAATATTGCAAATTTACTGAATATATATATATATATATATATATATATATATATATATATATATATATACATACTAGCAAAAGTACACGTCGTTGACTGGGTTCAAAAACAGCCTACAGAACAATGGACTCTGATTTATTAAAATATGATAATTTATGAAAAGGAAGGGTTGTAAAGCGATAGCTTCGAAATCGGGAATATCAAAACCAAAGCAAAATATGATGAAAGTAAAAAAAAAATAGATGCCCCCCCCATAATTTATTATACCATACTGTTGACACTGAAACACTTATCACAATATTCTGTGGATCTATATTAAAAAAACATATTGACATATTTCCATTCTATGGAAATCAGACGCGAACGAACACCCCATAATTTTATTATACCATATTTCCTCAAACTGAAACATAATTAGCAAAGTATACTTACGCAGATAGATATGAAAAGTCTTTATTAAAGTGTGTGCCTATTTCCATTCTATGGAGGCCAGGCGCGAACGCAGACCCCACAATTTTATTATACCATCCCTAGTTAAGATAAAACATACTTATCAAAGTATTATTATGTACATCTATATCAACAACAATTGTAAACGTTTTTTTTTTAATTTCTTAATTTTTTATTTCCATACTTTGTGGACCAGGCGCGAACGCAGACCCAACAATTTTAATGAACCATCGTTCTGCCAGATCAAACATACCCATTACTGTGTCTCGATAATCTTCTATCATTATATGTAATCAGTTTTTAAAGATAGTCAACCATATAGGAGCCTATTCGTGACCACACCCACCCACCCACACACACACACACACACACACGCACGCACGCATTATGCTTTATATTATATTATATATATATATATATATATATATAATATATATATATATATATATATTAATCGTATATTTTGAAAGGACTATACTATATATAGAAATAAATGATATATTATAGTAATGCATTTTTCGTATATATTAATCACATTTTGAACAAAGAAAGAAACAAATAGAGAGGAATACGAATTTATATATATATATATATATATATATATATATATATATATAGTAATTTATAAAATATATATGGCGATTAAGCTACACTGAATATTCTGCGTTTCATCCAACTATAGGATTCGTCAGGCTTATGCGCGAAGTCTGTCGTTGCTTCTTGTTTATGTACATGTTGAGGATTACTAGTTGGCCAATCAGCTTTCTAGTATCCACCGCGCCCCTTCTACCAGCCAATGGGCATGCATTTTATCAAACAAAGGATCTGTTTTAGAGCTAGGTTAGTGGTTTTAGGTGGCCGTTCTGCTTTTTTTTTATACATATACACATACCTATGTGTACATAATAATGCACATATATACATACATATATATATATATGTGTGTGTGTGATCGTTTATGCATATTCATGTTTATTTAATTTATTTATTTGTTTGTTTTCTATTGTTATTGTTAGTTTTAAAGCTATTTTGTATCTCTATCCTAGAGTAAGTTTTATTTTGTGAACACAGTTGTTTGCTATTTCCCGCCTACAGTTTAATAGATTTTGAGGTTCTTTAAGGTACAGGATAGAAAATTTTTCTTGGAGGCATAATTTACATGGGTCGTCTAAATGTCTGCATGTGGTAGCTTGTCTTATTATTTTTCATGCGACTACCGGCGAATGTCCGCTTTCTTTGAGTTCCCAGTATTTATTCGCTAGTGTTGTTTTTATACGGTGTTTTTTATTTTTGAATGTGCTTTTGTGGTCATAGTATCGGGTTTTGAAGTTTAAGGAAGTCATGCCTATGTAATATTTTTTGTTATTCGGGTTTTCTTTTGCAAATATTGTTGCTTGATAGACTACGCTTTTTGTTAGACATTTGTTTTGGACTGGCCAAATTGTGCGGTGTCTACAATTGCATTTATCTTGTTCGTTATTAGTATTTTTATTTATGGTATGGTTGTACTTGTCCGGGGTTGGTTTGTTATTATTATTATTATTATTATTATTATTATTATTATTATTATTATTGTGTTATTATTATTATTATTATTATTATTATTATTATTATTATTTCTGCTAGTGTTGTTTTTATTTCTGTCCTGGTGTCTACTATTTTTTATTGTTTATTATGTTGTTGTTTACATTGTTTTCATTTAGTATTTTGCTATTATGTGCCTTAATTATCATCTCTAAATTTTCGCAACAACTGTAAGATAACTTCAAGGTATTTTTATTGAAGATTTTGTGTAAGGGGTTGGTTGCGGGAAAGTGTTTTTCAATAAGATCTAGAAATTTCTTGCCAAGTTTTGTTTTTAACATTTGATTGTATGGGGCCGTATACCAAATTATAGTTCTTTTTCTTCTGTTTTTTAATTTTATTATAGTTGTTGGTGTTTTGTTGTTTATATTTGATATCTATATTTTTATATCCACTGTTTTTTAGGGCTGTTTCGTAAATATTGGATGACCTGTTAAATGCATTTTCATCGCTTGAGTTATTACTGAGTCTACTTACGATCGAGTTAGGAATATGTTTTATAATTAATGGTGTGTGGTTGAACTTAGGGTTTACGTAAATTGGAGTAGCGTTATCTTTTAAGTATGGTTCATATGTGTTTTTATCTAAGTTTAACGTGACGTCCAGGAAGTTTGTTATTTTTATGTTAGCTGATATGTCCGCTTTTAGGCCTAATTTTTTCATTTCTTTGTGTATGATTTTCTTAAAGTTTTCTCCCTTGACTTCGTTGGAGTTTTTTATTATAGCTAGTCCGTCATCTCTCTATAGACCGATATCCGTAGTATCGAATATGCTTGTGAGGGTATATAGAATGAATAATCCCACAAGATCTGATGCCTCTGCAGAGTCTCTGGCACCCATCGCCAAATCGAATGAATTTTTATTTTATTTTTCATCCATTGGTTATTGTTACCACTAACCTAGCTCTAAAACAGATCCTTTGTTTGATAAAATGCATGCCCATTGGCTGGTAGGAAGGGGCGCGGTGGATACTAGAAAGCTGATTGGCCAACTAGTAATCCTCAACATGTAAAAAAACAAGAAGCAACGACAGAATTCGCGCATAAGCCTGACGAATCCTATAGTTGGATGAAACGCAGAATATTCAGTGTAGCTTAATCGCCATATATATTTTATAAATTACTAACTAGCTCTACCTACGTATTGAGCACTTTTGAAGTAAATACTTAAAGTTTACGCATAAATCTATACTTTCGTATAGTAAATTTATGTGAATAAATGAAATAGTTATATATATATAATCAAACATTATAAAATTAACCATTAGGATGGTAAAATTAAAAATCAATGGTTAGAAAACTAGACAAGTGAAGATTTTTTTTTACATATATTGATTTATTAATATTAAATTAGACTTTTAGACCCTAAGAGAGATTATCTTGATGAAGGTTATTTTGAGGTCGAAGATCAAATTAATATATTTTTAGAACATATTTTACACTTGTATTTTGCTTAAACCTTTAAATTTGTAATATATATACATATATATATATATATTTGTATACATTTAGGCATGAATTCATATATATATATATATATATATATATATATATATATATAATATGCAACAAGTGCGCTTGAAAGCCAAATCACAACGTAATATTAGGAACCTGAAAAAATATTTTAATTGCTTGAAATTTCAAAAAAGTAAACGATTAGTTTTTTTTCCTAATATTACGTCGTTATTTGACTTTCAAACGCACTTGATGGGTATTTTATTCTATTCAAATAAAATCAGCGTACCAATAGTAACTTAAAGACTTGACGATATATATTTACATATATATATATATATATATATATATATATATATATATATATGTAAATATATATCGTCAAGTCTTTAAGTTACTATTGGTACGCTGATTTTATTTGAATAAAATAAAATACCCATCAAGTGCGTTTGAAAGTCAAATAACGACGTAATATTAGGAAAATAAACTAATCGTTTACTTTTTTGAAATTTCAAGCAATTAAAATATAAAGCTCCCCTCTTTGGTAGAGCACTCTCGTAAATTATCTTACTCGCTACTTAATTTAGCTGAAATAATGCGAAGCTCGCGATTTGTTTACAAACAAACGTTTGAGCCCTCTACGAGTAGCGGACGAATGTTTATTTAAATAATCGTTCGGACAGGTTAATTTCGGCCACCGATTCCATAGTCAAGGGGTAGGACTGCCGACTGTCATCACGACGGTTCTAGGTTCGATCCTCGGCTTGGGAGAGGTGTTAGTCTAGCGGCACTGATGAGTTGTGATACAACGAAACAGGTCTGTATGTCGATGACTAAAATATATTTTATATATATATATATACATACGTATATACGTATATATGTTTTTATATTAAGAAGAACTTTTGCATTTGGTATTTTTTATTTACTTTCATTATAATATTTCCTTTTTTTTATTAAGAAAAGTTTGTTTTTTTTCTCAAAAAACATTAATGTTTTTAGGAACTGTAAATTGTTATCGTAATGTACATTCCTTTTATTCCAGAAAACTGATATTTTTGTTATTTTCTTTAAAATTTTGGGAGGAAACATTTCATTTCTTAAACGGGGGTCTGTTTTTTTTTCATAAAAAAGATTACCGATTCTATGCCAATTGTAAATTGTTAGGTGAAAGCATTGAATAGTTTTTTCAAGGAAATTTACAGATAATGTTATTCAACAAATGTTAAATAATAAACAGAAAATATACTATCTAAAATATGAAAAATAATACAATATTATATTTTTTATACAAAAAACAGTACAAATTAACATGCTGCCTTAGCGTTTCAAAATTTGAAGAACGCTCGCATTAATCCGGTGATTTCCAATCGAGCTTCAGCCATAATTGACGGAAAATCCCGAGGATCCGGGCCAGAGTGCATCAGTCTTTTACACGTGTTATCATTTTTTACACATGTTAACATCTACAGGCAATACAAATTTGAAAAAATTCATATGAGACATTATTTCGGCTGCTGAAAAACAAGTGAGTTTGCTAAACCGAGCTAGAAAAATACACAGAGAATCATTCATCTTCTACATATACCAAGCAACAATTCGTTCATACATGAAACATTGTTGCCACATATTGAGTGGTGCATAAATTAGAATTCTCTCCATTAAAAGCAGAATCTGGAAAGACTTTCCAAATTAATAATTCTCTAATTATCGGCCCAGCTCCAACCTCTGCCCATCGGCTTAACGTTCCATCTGCGTAACAGGTTTACACTTTCTTTCATGAAAATCGACTCGGATGATCAATTTGACCTTCTTCGACGTACATAATCTGGACTTATCTGCCAAGCAGCAATACGCACTAATACACACACACGCACACACACACACACACACACACACACACACACACACACACACACACACACACACACACACATGCACATATATGTGTCCAGCGCGGCCGTAGCCGGGATTGACCTTTCAACACGAATGTGTAGTGTTATTCAAATCTTGTCGGTAGCTGAGTATTTGATGTTTCGCCAGAGGTATTAAGGGTATTTTTATCGTAATGCCAGCAGTAGATGGGGTGCCTATCACAGCTTAATATATTCCCATTTACTCTCAAGAGAAGATAGACCGCGACAGGTTCTCAATCTGTTTTTTTTACCTCGCGGTACATACAGCACCTTGCCTTCCCAAATGGTCACCCATCTGGTACTAGCCAGGGTCAACGTTGTTTAACTTCAGTGATCTGGCAAGAACCGGTCTGTCTACGTGATTGTGCCGTATACATGTATATATGTCTGTGGGTCCATACTAACATGTAACGTGGTCGTTACATGTAAACAAAGGAAAGAAGAAACAAAAATTCGAGTCGGCATGTTTTATTTCTCATCAAATTTTTAAAAATATTTTTATAATTATTTCGACACCACTTAGAAGTTTCTCGCTGCCACATGTCCATTTTATCTAGGTTGCGTTTCTCCTTCTCCCTCCCAGCACGCCGAGTACGGTCGGGCAATTCTTGGCTGTCACTTCACATATCCATTTCTTCGTCGTCGATTGTTTGCTCGTGAGCACGTGTTGCATTTTCATTCAATTTTTTCTTTCCTCTTCTCGCGCGCACTTCCGAATTTTCATATGCGCGTTGTTCTGCAACTGCTGCCTTTGCGACTTATCTCTTCACAGGCTGGCCATCTTTCGCGTTCATACGCGATCTGTAAAACCAGGAATACGAAGTATTAGGATCTGCCATTTAGTATAATTAAAAAAAAAACATTGGCAATCATGTGTGTGTTTTATGTGTACTAAACATTTCTAGACATTTTTCAGTGAGAGATTAACATATTGAAAATAGTCTTATAAAACATTTAGGGAAAATATTTGGCTCAATAAAAGTGATGAAAACAAATGTTTACAGGAAGAGAAATGCATAATCTTTTAGTTCTTGGAAAAGGAAAGTACATTAAAATGAGATATATACAAGAGCATAATTGATTGAGTCAAATGAGTCAAATAAGCTGAAACAAACTATTCTAAAAAAACAACAATAACTTGACAATATAGACTTAATAAAAAAAAGACGGGAACTAGAAATATCACATTTATTTTCTTATGAAAACTTATAGTAAAGACAATGTTCCTATTTGTTTGCTTTTTAACAATTTATAATACAAAGGAAACCACATTGTTTCACAAATAGATTTCAATACAAAAACAGCCTACTATTATTCCCGCATGATTTCTATACGTCCTAATTCTTCAAAAGAAAAAAAGAATTAACATTCTATATATTATCTCATTTGCATATTACTTTAAGAAAACCTGTTTTAATAATTCACTTTCAATTTTTTTATGGAAATTAGTAATAGAATTGTTTTTAGTATTCTGTTTAGAAATATTATATGAAATTTATGTTTTAATTTATTTTAATTTATTTTAATAATTAGTGTAACTTAAATCAACTGCGTTTAAAAACGGAAGTAAGTTTTCATTTAATCTACGAGATATGTCCCTGTTTGGTTTACTTAGTTGAAGATGCGTATGTTTTATGCTTCCAAAAATCCAAAAGATGGTCAACTGTCGGGAAAATCGCAACAACGTCGGATATTTGGTTTATCTTAAATGGTATATGACTGAACTCTTCCACCCAGCCTTATGTTCTGGTCCCCCGACACAAGGAGGGTGAACTGTAAATTCACCATTGTCCGTTCGTCCGTTCGCCCTTTCGTTGTCCGCATTAAACATGATATGAGTAAAAAAATAATAGAACGGATTTTCCGTGAAAACTCGTGTTATCCCATCTACTGGTGCATTTCGAATTAAAATAACTAAAATTGACACTTTTGTTTTTAATAAAAAAAGTGATGCCTTGGATTTTTATAAAACTTTCTGAAAAGTCGTAACTAACTGATTTCTATATAACTAGCGAGGGGTACCCGGCGTTGCCCGGGCGTTTGGAGGTGTGTGTGGAAACGCCAGGGGTGGAGGGTTAAAAATGTTTAGGTAGGTAAGTATGAGGATCGAACCCTAACCCTTGAGGAAAAGTTGTAAATTAATGTGTGAAAAAAAAAAAAAAAAACGTGCGACGTTAACCATTGCCCTACCGCAAGATGCTAACGGAAACACGTTTGAAATTATTCAATTACTTGGATTTGGCAGGTGCCCGTTTTAATGAGTTAATGAGGTCAAGTTTGACTGCAGGATAGTATTTCATTTACTGAGGGAACGCTTCCCAAGATGTTATAGGAAAAAGACTAACCCACATGCGGAGAGCGAAAAATGTTGAATATTTATCTTCCCAAAGTCGAGTAAATGAAATAGACAGGCGAGCTTCGTTGTTAACTCTGAGATATTACGGTTCATATGTGATATTAAACGTTTTAAAATGTTGTTAGGCGACCGACCGCTTCTCTGGAAAAAAACATTTTGTAGACATACAGAAAAAGCGAACACACACACAAACATACATACATTTTCGCTTTTATATTTATAGATTTTGTTTGTCTATACTTCGCGATAACTCTTGACTGTGCCTCAGAGACTTTTAGAGCTAACAAACGCACTCTATTTTTGAGACTGTTTTACCATATGTCCTACATTTTTTGTGTATGTCTATTTAGCAGTTTTCATGGTGCTTAACTCAAATTTAAATATGTTAAAATCTTGGAGACTTTTGGGTCTAAATAGGGGAGCAAATGATGGATTTAGTAATTTTTTTTTTTTTGCATGGTGCTGAACTCAAATTTACATATATAATGAAGCCTAACACTGCACCGTTTGCTCATTTTCATCAGGATTTTACACCCCCTGAGAACGTTAAGGGTTCAATGAGGGGGGATGCAAATGCTGGACTTATTTTTTATTCCTCATTAACTGTGCTCTCTCCCGGAACCATGCGTGCTTCACTTGTTTACCTGGTAACGCCGATTATATAAAGCTAGTAATTAATATTAACGAACGTCATTAAAGTACGGAAATGTTTAAAAAATATAGAGGTAACGTTTGTGCACGTCTCGTCTCGCCAGAGTGCCAGCATTGGCCAATGTCTAGATTTTTATGCCACTGTTTGTGTATACACCTTAGTGGTTAAGCGGTAACACAAGACGAACTAAGTTATGCCAATAGCGAGCAAACTTAATAATTATGTATTTTTATGCCTACGATCGTCATATTTTATTTAACAGTCTATTCCCATTTAGCAGACATTTTTTTCTTTATTTAATCCCAAAGGAAATAGCATTAATTTAAGGAGACCAATAAGTACTTTACAGCTTGTAGAGTGCTGAGAAGAAAGAAAAGACAAAAAGAAGAGAAGAAAGGTATTATGAAAAAATAGGCAAACTTTCAAGTCGATGAGATAGACGGAATAACAGTTTTCATTTTTGGCATCTTGAAAACCACACTGATATTGTATAGTACGACGAAGACATTTATTTAATAAACAACTAGCAAGGTAACCAAGCGTTTTCAGTGAATTCCTTACACTACGTAAAAATAGTAATAAGTCTCTCTCTCTCTCTCTCTCTCTCTCTCTCTCTCTATATATATATATATATATATATATATATATGTGTGTGTGTGTGTGTGTGTGTGTGTGTATGCGTGTGTGGGTGTATAATAGATGAAAGACAAAAGTCTATGTTTCAAATTTCATGATGTTGAACATCTTATAATTTATTCCTTTTTTTAACACAGTGATCACCACTTATCAAGGCCCGGAAGCCACTCAGGGGTAAGGGTTATTGCAAGTACATTACGTTAGTGTGGAGATTTGATGAAGTGTTTACTTAAGGGGGCGGTTCATTCAGAATTTGTTAACGTTGGACTTGAACACATCCAAGTTGTAGTCCGGTGGGAAGCAGGCAGACGGAACAGAGATCCACAGGCGTGCAGTTCAAAGAAAGAAGCTTTGTTCATGGAATCCGCGTTTTGATTTAGGCACATATATAGTGTGGGGGAAAATTTTTCACAGCGGGTTCAGCTAGACATGTGTTTTGCGTGAAAGATTGGCGAGGGGCGACCAGAGATTGGAGTTCAGACGAGCACCTGTCATGGAAATGACGATAAAACAAGGATAGGCTCGCAACGTCTCCTCTGTGGGAGAGAGGTTGCAGGGGAGAGAAACGGGCATCCCCTACTAAGCCACGAAGTCTGTTTTGTACTCTGTCAAGGCAGGATAGGCTGTTTTTAGCAGCTCCTGCCCAGATATGGCAGCAGTATTCCATCCTTTAATTCACTTGACATTAAAATTCTTGACAGTATGAAAGTATAAATTGTAAGATGGTCAACATCATGAAATTTGGAATATAGAATTTTGTCATTCATTCTATGCTCTGAAATTACATTGAGTTTGTTTTTTAAATAAGTGATATATATAAAAGAAAATATAAGTAAATATACTATATTACCACTGAAGTATATATATATATATATATATATATATATATATATATATATAATATGAACAAATGTTTAATAAAACATGTTAAAAGACATCTTGAAAAAGAGTTAAAAACATATTTAATTTGGAAAAGGAATCACAAGATAAGTGGATAGTCCTTAATCCGCGGAGTTTCGAAGAAATACTCTCCTTCTCATCAGAGGGCAGGAATTAGCAAAATGCGGGATAGAATTTCGCATGTAAAAGTATTTAATTAAACCACAAGTAAGTCACAGATCTTACTTGGTTCAAAAAAGGGTGATGGATAGTCCGGTGAAGGGTAAAAAAATCCAAGAATGGTAAAATCCAAACACGGTCGAATTAAAAACTTCCAATCCAGCAGGTAAGTTCCAAAGGAATCAAGTAACTGGAAGATGGTCCAAAATGATCCAAAAGGCATATCATAAGCTCTATTTCCATTTCGGTTTTATTGAGCTTTTACATCTGGTTGAGATTACTTTACTTGTAAATATTAACTCTTTAATATTTAGAATATATTTTAAGTTTACCATTTTGATTACCTTGGTAAACTTATTCTAATTTATATGTATATATATATATATATATATATATATATATATATATATATATATATATATATATATATATATATAGTCCTTCGCATACAGTACTGTTCCGCAGCTCATCAGTTCGGCTAGACAAGCAACTACCTCAAGCCAGGATCGAAATCCGACCGCCCATGTGACAGTTGGAGCGTCTAACCGTTGCGTTATATATAAACGATATCAAAAAGGTCACTAAACAGTGAAATATATTTGTCCTCTTACCATTATAGATTACACTTTTTTCTATTTCGACAACCTATGCAAATCGTGGAATTGTTTTACCAAAATAAGGGGAAAAGTGTTTTGTATCAAATAGATAATCGACGGCATTATCATGTTTCCCAGACTTGCCTTCTTCCGACTTTTTCTTGTGGGAATATCTTAAAGAAAGAGGCTACGTTTACAAACCTTAAACCCTGCAAGAATTGAAACAAATCAACAACAAAATGAGACAGTTCAATGAAACCAAGGGAGTCTGCAATCTTTCATGAATAATGTTTTGGAATGAGCAAAAATATGCGAAGGTGAAAATGGGCGGAGATTATTTTTCATGAATAAAGATTGTTTACATGTTGTAATTGTGAATTTTTTTAAATGTCTTATTCGGATTCTGTTAAAATTACAGAAAAGTGTCATCAGAAATAAAGAATCCATTTTAAGTCTAAAACTATAATGTGAACTTTTAGATAAGCTGTATATATGCACGCATAGAATAAAAAGAAAAAGAAAAAGGAAATATAAAATATACACTGATGCATATAGATGTATTCGTTTATACAATACCGATGATGCATCAATTAAATTCTTCATACCATTATGTTTTCAACACCATGGTATGAAGAGTTTAATGGTTTTCATCAGAAAAAAGGGAGAAGATTCTATGAAGAGTTTAATGGTTTTGATTATGAAGAGGTTTATGGTTTTGAATATGAAGAGTTTAATGGTTTTGAATATGAAGTGTTTAATGCTTTTCATCAGGAAAGGGAAGAAGATACCGCTCCCCATGTGGGGATACCAAATTGGTTAAAAGGGACAATTATTCCCAACTCGCATTTAGGTAAAAATGCACTTTCGTAAATAATTGAACTCATTCAAGACATATCGCTAAAACCAAAAAAAACAACATCTGGGATAAAAAATAGTTATATTAGGAGCCAAGTAATTGTGTGTGAGAGGGAGAGAATTTTCAAGGCTGCGTACCTAATTTGTGCGAACTTTCTTAGTATGATAAAAGGATTGAAGAAAATAAAGTTAAACCGTTGATAAGTCAAAAGATGGTCGTGCTACATTTTCTATAGAGGATTATTTATAATGTGAGGACAATGAATATATAAATTCCTACATACATATATATATATATATATATATATATATATATATATATATGACAGCTTTTTTTTATTCAAGCAAATATTAATTTATTCAAGCAAATATTATTAATTTATTCAGGCAAATATTATTAATTTATTCAAGCAAATATTATTAATTTATTCAAGCAAATATTATTAATTTTTAACCAAATATTATTAATTTATTCAAGAAAATATTATTAATTTATTCAAGCAAATATTATTAATTTATTAAAGAGAATATTATTAATTTTTTTAACCAAATATTATTAATTTATTCAAGCAAATATTATTAATTTATTCAAGCAAATAATATTAATTTATTCAAGCAAATAATATTAATTTATTCAAGCAAATATTATTAATTTATTCAAGCAAATATTATTTATTTATTCAAGCAAATATTATTAATTTATTCAAGCAAATAATATTAATTTATTCAAGCAAATATTATTAATTTATTCAAGCAAATATTATTAATTTATTCAAGCAAATAATATTAATTTATTCAAGCAAATATTATTAATTTATTCAGGCAAATATTATTAATTTATTCAAGCAAATATTATTTATTTATTCAAGCAAATATTATTAATTTATTCAAGCAAATATTATTAATTTATTCAAGCAAATATTATTAATTTATTCAAGCAAATAATATTTATTTATTCAAGCAAATAGTATTAATTTATTCAAGCAAATAGTATTAATTTATTCAAGCAAATATTATTAATTTATTCAAGGAAATATTATTAATTTATTCAAGCAAATATAAAAGTCAACGGAGGAATTTGGCTTTCTGGCTCTTTTTTTAATTTTTCGATATTCCGCATAATCCTTTTCGTATAAAAATCTTAATCCTATTATAAATTTTCGTACTGTGTGTGTGACGCGGTTTTTCCCAGCCTGCAAGCAATACACTCAGACAAGTTAGGTACCGAAATGAAGCTTATTACCCAGCGGTTGTTTTAATGATATTTATGTCTATGTTTGGTGTATGGAAATGCAAATAAAAAATGCAAAAAAAATGACGATTTACTAAACAACATTTTATTTACTGGATATGTTTCCGGTATTCACCGGTAGTTATTATCTCTCTTAGTTAATTCGATTTACTGTGCGTGCGTATGTACGTGTGTGTGTGTGTGTGTTTGTGTCTCTGTGTGGCGCTGTTTGTGTCAGCCTACAGGCAACCCACACAGGCAAGTAAGGTACCGCAATGAAGCTTATGACCCAGCGGATGTTTTAGTTACATTTATATCCAGGTTTGGTGTATGGAAATGTAAAAAATAACGATTTACTAAACACCGTTTTATTTACTGGATACTTTTCCGGCAGTCACCGGAATTATTATATCCCTTAGTGAGTTCGATTTAATGTGCGTGTGTGTGAGAGAGAAAGAGAGAGAGAAAGAGAGAGAGACAAACAGGGACAGACTGAAACAGGCAGGCAGGCAGGCAGGCAGGCAGGCAGGCGGTATCAAAATAAGCTTATAACCCAGCGGATGTTCTAGTGATATTTATATCCATGTTTTCTGTATGGAAATGCAAAAAAAAAAAAAAAAAAAAGAAAGCGAAAAATAACGATTTACTAAACAACGTTTTATTTACTGGATATTTTTTCCGTTACAAGGACTCAAGTTTGTCCAGCTGGGTAAACATGAGTGATTGCATTAATAAACGTTCCATAGTTATAAATGATATAGCATTCGAGAAGAACATAACGTTCTAAAATGTCATGTGTAGTTCGTATTGGACGGACTTTGTTAACGGTGTCTTCGGACTTGCTGATTTTAATACTGGAATTTTTAATCGACCTATATTTTTAATCGACATTTCATCGACTCTATCTATTTTAACTTATCGCCGTTTACTGCATATTTTAGTTTTAACTTTTAATTCTCATTTTTGCTCCTTTATTTACACACCTGATGATGATTCGCGAACGAATCGAAAGCACACGTGCGAGCAACAACTATGGAATTTTAATATTTTTGATTTTGATACAAAAAAGATTATACGGAAATCGGAAAATTAAAAAAAAGCATCATAAAGCATAGTGTCTCCGTTGCATTAAATAATATATATATATATATATATATATATATATATATATATATATATATATATATATATATATATATATATATACAGTGATGATCATATTTATTGGCACGGTAAAATAAAAGTTAAATTTTGTCTAATAAATTCTAAAAAAGGGATTAAATTAAAGAAAATAACAAAGTATATTATGTATTTTTAACTGGCCTTTCCGATGCAGCAATCGGATTTTAGAAAAAATAAATAACAAAGAAACAACAAACATAATTGCAAAAAACCCTTGTTCAAAATTATTGGCACGATTTATTTAATAATCAATTGTATAGCCTTTGGCCTTGATTACCTTCCTCAGTCGCTTTTCATAGTTTACAACCAAGTTGTTGCACTCTTCAGTAGTAATTTTAGCCTACTCTTCCTGACAATAATCCTCCAATTGAATAAGATTCTTAGGCTTCCTTTGCATTACCCTCAATTTTAATGTTCTCCTAAAATTTTCAATTAAGGTCTGGGCTTTGTGATGACCACTCCAAAACATTAATATGATTGTCCTCAAGCCATTTCTTAGTCAGTTTAGCCGAATGCTTTGGGTCATTATCTTGCATGAACCACCAACGACGACCAAGTGAGAGCTCTTTAGCAGAGTCTTTCAGGTTTTCATCCAATATTTTAACATAATCTTCCTTTTTTATGCTACCTGTGACCTTAACAAGTCGCCCTGGTCCAGAGGCAGCAAAGGATCCCCAAAACATCAAACTGGCTCCACCGTGCTTCACTGTGGGTATGGTGTTCTTAGGCAGGAAAGCTTCGCCAGATTTTCTGTAAATATAAGACACTTTATTATGGCCAAATGACTCTATTTTCTTTTCGTCAGTCCATAGAACACGTTTCCAGAATGCAACATCTTTATCAATATGACGTTTTGCAAATGCTAGCCTTGCTTTCAGGTGCATAGGCTTCAATAAGGGAGTCTTTCTCGGACGACATGCTTTTAAACCAGCTCTCTTCAAAACTCTACCAACTGTATGTCGAGATACATTCACTCCAGAGGTGCTCTGTTCATCAACAATCTCCCCAACAGAGATCCGTGGGTTTTGTTTTACTTGTCGAACAATTTTCCGTTCATCTCTTGGGGAAAGAATCCTTTTTCTCCCTCTACCCTCTAAACTCATAACGTGGCCTTGCGATTTGAACTTGTTTATTATGGCTCTAACAGTGAATTTGGGAAGGTTTAGCTTCTTTGAAATCTTATCATAGCCCTCCCCATTGGTATGGCATGCTACAACAAGCTTCCTGACGTCTTCGCTGTGTTCCTTAGTTTTAACCATGGCGATTGAAAATTATAATTTAGTCACTTATAATAGTTTAAATAAATCGCTATCTAAAAATTATCTGAAAAAAATTATTCACTGAATTAGTGTTAAACAAGCATAATATGGCTATAAAAAAGTTCAGAAAGCACGTAAACCGGAAATTGATTGATATTATACTGATACTAAAAGAAAAACAAAGCCGTGCCAATAATTTTGAACAAGGGTTTTTTGCAATTATGTTTGTTGTTCCTTTGTTATTTATTTTTTCTAAAATCCGATTGCTGCATCGGAAAGGCCAGTTAAAAATACATAATATACTTTGTTACTTTCTTTAATTTAATCCCTTTTTTAGAATTTATTAGACAAAATTTAACTTTTATTTTACCGTGCCAATAAATATGATCATCACTGTATATATATATATATATATATATATATATATATATATATATATATATATATATATATATATATATATATAGCAGGTTCCATCAGTCTTGGACAGACAATGGATACCCATGAAGGGTTGCTTGCGTGTGAATTTTTGTTGCAGGAAATGCGCAATCTCCAACTACATCTCTCCTGAGACGACATTGTTAAATAGCAGTGGCAAGTGCGGTACGACTGGAAATAAATGCCGTGATAAGCGGAGAGCATATACAGCGCCTACCTCTCCCAAATAGTCAGCCACCTGGTACTGACCAGGTCAACGTCGATTAACTTCGGTGATCTGGCAAGAACCGGTGTGTCATCGTGATTGTGCCGTATATATATATATATATATATATATATATATATATATATATATATATATATAAAGAGAGAGAGAGAGAAAGAAGGAGTGAGGGAGAGAGAGAGAAATAAAAAGGATAAAACCGTATTATGTGTTCATCAACGTTTCATCTTTATTTCGAAACTTCCTCTGAGGAAGTCTCGAAATAAAGATGAAACGTCGATGAACATATAATACGGTTCGTTCCTTTTTATTTTTCTATTTTGTCGGAATATTATTTCCATTATTTTCATCATATATATATATATATATATATATATATATATATGTATGTATGTATATCTATAAATATATATATATATATATATATATGTATATATGCATATACATATATATATATATATATATATTTATATATATATACGAGAGACGTGCAATAAGTAATGCCCCTGACCCACTCCAATTCGTCTGCTCTAGCTGAAGTTTTGCATGTGCAATGATTTATATTTCTACGAGTTATCTGGCAAATTACAGCTCTGAACTAAGTGTGTTTTTGTTTTAAAGGTTTTTTAACTGAGTCAGGTGTGAAATGGAGCCTGTCGAATGTCGAGCAGTGATCTGGTTTTTGTATTTGAAAGGACGCACTCCACAGGAGACTTTCGGTGAAATTAAAGAAACTTCTGCTGATAATACCACATCATATGAGCTTGTAAAACACTGGCATCGTGTATTCAAATATGGTGGGAAGTCTGTGGAAACATCTCCCAGACCTGGTCGCCTTCCCTTCAGCCTTTGATGAGACATCTGTTCGTAAAGTTGAGGCTGCCATTTTGGAAGATCGGGTAATTACTATTTGCCAATTAGCCCAAGATGTCAAGAATAGTACAGGTTCTGTGGAAACTATCATTCATGATTATTTGCATATGCATAAGGTGTCTGCCAGATTGACTCCCAGGTAACTCACACCATTCCAGAAGCGAGAACGCCCCGAGTGCTCGAAGATTAATTTGAAGATGTGCCAAGAAGATGAGACAAAGTTTTTCAAAAGACTGATTGCACAGGATGAAACCTGGGTCCATCACTATGATCCAGAGACCAAAGCCCAGTCAATGCAGTGAAGCACTTGGACTCACCACCTCCAAAGAAGGCAAGGGTGCAGCCCTCCGCTGGCAAGATGATGCTCACAGTCTTCCAGGACCAGGACGGTATATTGATGACAGATTTCCATGCAAGGGTACCACAATTATAGGAGCCTATTGTGCTTCACTTTTGAGGTAATTAAGGGAAGCAATCAAAATCAAGAGGCGGGGCAAGATTAGCAAAGGTACCCTCCTCCTACAGGGCCACGCTCCGGTCCACAACTCGCATGTCGCCATATCAGAAGCACTGGCGTGTGCTTATGAAATACTCCTCATCCTCTCTAGTCTCCTGACTTTGCACCCTGTGACTTTCACCTCTTCCCAGCCATGAAGTTCTTTTTGAAAGGAAAGCATTTCCCAGATGATGCAGCCTTGATTTCTGAAGTCACGTCTTGGTTGGAGGACCAACCTAGGGTGTTCTACAGAAACGATCTCCAGAGCTGCATCAAACGATGAGAGAAATGCATAACTCTGGGTGCTTCCTATGTTGAGAAAGACTAATAACTGTGCAAAGTTTCGTTGTTCTACTTCTATGGAAAGTTGGTCTGCGGCATTACTTATTGCACGCCCCTCTTATATATTTTTAAAGGTAATTAGAACAAACAGTCTTAAGAGCAGAGTTTGTTTTAATGTATTAGTAAATACATTAATACAATGTAAAGAAAACAAAGTTGGTTGTAATGTATATAATAAGTCAATAGGCATAGATATCCTAGATCTATTTTATGATTCATAATTTATAATCAAAATTAAAAATAAAAAAAATCGGTTTCACCAGGAAGAACAAACAGAATCGATAAATTGTACGATCGTTTCGGAAAGATGTTTTTATTGAGACATACAATAAGTCTTGGACAATGATTTTATCATTTGATTTCATATTTGATTTTATAAAACAAAGGCTCTTGTCAGCAAAAAGTGTGCGTGGGGGTTTAAAGATACCAAAAATAAAACTAGCATATATATCCTATACATTTTTTATGTACAGGAGAAAAGTGACTGAAAAATGTATTAACTAGTCAGGTTCAAAATTTATGTTCATTAGTTTATTATAAATTTGCTGTTGATGGGTGATACTCTTTCTCTCTTTTATGTTGTCGGAATCTAAATATATTATTTTAAATGATAGCACATTAATACAGACAGATACAATAGTATTTACTCTATTTCGCACAGTGTTTATTTTATTAGTTACAGCAAATCATTCAATTGTTTGAGCCATCCTCTGCGTTTTCATATAAGGATATAATTTTTCATCAAATTACTAGTTGAAGAAACTTGGGGTTCATCAAAAGCAAAGACTAAAAAAAGCAAGACTACTTCTAAAGTTACTTCAAAAGGTTTTCGGCGGACGAGCTGGACCTTTGCAGATTATTTTCTAAGCCAAATATTTATAGTTCATATATTGCACAATTGATCTACATAAATGAAGATTTATGTTATTTCTTGTAATGTAATCATTACCATACGTAGGTATATTACCTATAAACACATAAGCTTTATATTTATCTGAATGTGTGTGTACAACATATATATATATATATATATATATATATATATATATATATATATATAGTAATTTATAAAATATATATGGCGATTAAGCTACACTGAATATTCGGCGTTTCATCCACTCTAGGATTCCTCAGGCTTATGCGCGAATTCTGTGGTTGTTTATCGTTTTTATATGGTTCTCTTCTGTTGAGGATTTTAGTTAGCCAATCAGCTTTCTAGTATCCACCGCGACACTTCCTATCAGCCAATGGGTATGCATTTTATCGAACAAAGGGTCTGTTTTAAAACTAGTTTAGTGGGTTAAGGCAGACATTTTTCTTATTTTTATATATATATGAATATACATATATGTACACACATATATGCACACATACATATACATATATGTATATATACATACATATATGTGTGATCGTTTATGTATATTCATGTTTATTTAATTTATTTATTTGTTTATTTTCTATTGTTTTAGTTAGTTCTAAAACTATTTTGTATCGCTATCCTGGAGTAAATTCTATTTTGTGAACACAGTTATTTGCTATTTCTCTTCTACAGTTTAATAGCTGTTGGGGTCCTTTAAAGTACAGGATAGCAAATTTTTCATGAAGGCATAATTTACATGGGTCGTCTATATGCCTAAACGTGGTAGCTTGTCTTATTATTTTGCAATCGACTACCGGCGAATGTCCGCTTTCTTTGAGTTCCACTTACTAGCTCTTCCTACGTATTGAGCACTTTTGAAGTAAATAGTTTACGCATAAATCTATACTTTCGTATAAATTTATGTGAGTAAATGAAGTAGTTATATATGTATATATATATATATATATATAATTATATTTGTAAATTAAGTATACTAATAGCATAGACTAAACCCATATGCTTATTCAAAATGCTGAACGTATGTGTAGAGCTATTATAAAGAAAATGGTATAAACATTGCAAGCAGTCTACGCGAGTCAGTAACGTTCGACATGTTAGCATCCAGCTTTATTCTGTCAATAAGCTCACCTTCATATAATGTTCCTAAACTGGAAAATAATGCAATCACACGCACGCACGCGCACACACACACCCACGCACACACACACACACACAATCCAATACATATGGCAGCGTAAGATCGCGTTTCAACGTATGCTTTGAAATCAATACTTTTTTTAGGAGTACGCCAATAAACACTGCAGCAACTAAGTGTTTCTGTTTTTCTTATAGTCTTGCCAACTTTATAGAACGCCATTTCCTTTTATCAGCATTTAATCCTCATCAAGTCATATTCCATTCACATGGTAGAAAATCTTTCGAACTGTTTTCCGAAAAACTGTAATTTTCGTCTCTGATGAGTTGATTGATTGGCTTTTGCTACGGAATGGATCACATGTAGAACTTATTTCCTGAGAATATGAATAAGATATTATTAGGGTGAATTACATAGATCTTCTGAGTTGAGACGATAATAAACGAAACACAGTCATTCAGAGACAGATACGCGGAAGATAACATAAAGAGACATACTCACATACATGCACACGCATATATAAGTATGTGTGTGTAATCTTTGTATGGTTTCACTTCCATACATGCAAATCCACTGAACCCCTTGCGTTTATGAACAAATGCCGATGAAAGAACAGAACATAATTATAGTATAATTATTATACAAATATTATTAGGCCTATATGTGCATACACGTTTCTGCAGTACCAATTTTAAGAGATGCCGCCTCGTGAAGCCAGGTTAATTATCAAAACTCAAACAATATTTAATATCTCGATATATATATATATATATATACACACACACACACACACATATATATATATATATATATATATATATATATATATATATATATATATATATATATAGCCAGTAGAGTTTAGTTTCCTAGAAGTACATCCAATGAAACAACATGTGTCTACCAAAGAGTGCTCAGTGAGTAAACAGAGCAGGTATATGAAATTTATTTATAGAAACATTGATGACTACATATGTGCATACATGTTTATGTAATCACCCGCGTTGGGGGATTACGTCTTCAGGTCAAGAATTGTGTACTCGACGATAATTCTTAGCCTGAAGACGAAATCCCCCAACGCGGGTGATTACAGAAACATGTATGCACATATGTAGACATCAATGTTTCTATAAAAATTATATATATATATGTATATATATATATATATATATATATATATATATATATATATATATATTACACGTAGGAGGTGAGTAATGTTCTATAGAAAATATAGACAACTATGAAACAAAAAGGATACTCAGTTCAATCTTAAATACCGAGCTATTTCATATCTGTAAATTCTATAATTTATATTCATGCATTAAATTCGATATTTTTTTTAATTTTTCAAATGTTTAAATTTCTGAAGGAAAAAAATTAAATAATAAACTATATATATATACAAATATATATATAAATATATATATAAATATATATATATATATAGAGAGAGAGAGAGAGCAGAGAGAGAGAGAGAGATAAAATAAAAAAGGAACAAACCGTATTATGTGTTCACCAACGTTTCATCTTTATTTCGAGACTTCCTCTGGGTGAAATAAAGACGAAACGTTGGTGAACACATAATACGGTTTGTTCCTTTTTTATTTTCTCTATTTTGTCGGAATACTATTTCCATTATTTTCATCATATATATATATAAATATATATATATATCTAAATATATATATATTTATATATATATATTTGAATTTTGGTATTTAGATTTTATTATTTGAAAAGGTTAGTTAGCAAATATACAAATATATATATATATATATATATATATATATATATATATATAAACAAATATTTGCCGGATTTATTATTCAACCAGAGGTGAAACGAAGGAAATATGATGGCGTGCGATTGTTTCCTAGTACCTTTGTACATAGGACCAACCAGTTATCAAGGCCCACAGGCCACTAGGGGATAAGGGTTAATGGGTATGCATTAATCAATGTGATTATAGCGTAGTAAACATAAGTAGTGGGGATTATGTAAATTGAATTACTTAGGGGGGCGGTTCACCAAGAACTTGTTTACGTTGGACTTGAAGACAATCAGATTGTAGTGAGCTGGAAAGCAGGCAATCGGAAGAATGTTTTACAGGCGTGCAGTTCAAAGAAAGAAGCTTTGTGAATAGAATCTACATTTAGTTTAAGCAGGGATAAAGAGTGTGGGAAACTATTGACAATGGTTTTAGATAGACGAGTGTTTTTCCTGAAAGTTTGCCGAGGAGGATCACAGATTGAAGCTTGCCATGAAAATAACGACGAAGCAGAGACAGGCTCGCAACGTCTCTTCTGTGCGAAGAGGTTGCAGGGAAGAGAAAAGAGTATTCCCCACTAAGCCACGGATCCATTTTGAACGCTGTCAAGGCAGGATAAGCTGCTTCCAGCAGCTTCTGCCCAGATGTGGCAACAGTACTCAATTGTTGGCCGTACCTGGTCTTTATATAGGCAGAGAATTACGTCAAGAAGGAGATATCTACTGGAGCCGAAGAAGAGTCCCACGATTTTTCCAGCGACCTTGGCAATGAATTTTATATAAGTGTTCCATTTCAGGTCACGAGTATAGGGCAAGCCAACAAGCTTGTCAAAACATGAATTCCCCCTAAGGCAAGAGTAATTAATTTCAACAAATGCCAAGTTGTCATCGGAGCGTCGATCGTGTAGAGCAGGGTTTTGAAAACTTCCTGACTTGGGAACCCGTTTATATGTCAGGCTTTACCTTAGGGACCCCCTTATAAACAATTATGAAGGCAGTAAAATGACCGATTGCTTGGTGTCACCTTTCTCCGATAACCGTGGCTTGATAACGACTGGGCGTAATCTGCGTCTCTCACTGGTTTTTAATCAGCCGTTGGCCGATGATCAATCGTCTGTGATATTTATTCTAGTGACAACATTATTAACAGCTAGGAGCGAGAAAAATCCATTATGCTAAAAATATTAATATTAAAGAAAACAGCAATAGTATTTAGCAAATGGTTTTATTGTCAATTACACACACGTAGGATTTTCACTACACACTTAGTTGGAAGGCTGTGCGTGCTTGGCTTTGCACAAACTGTCAATACCTGTCGATATTACTGACAAACATACACGTAAGTTATTTTTTGTGATAAGTCTGAATCTGTGTTTGTTTTTTCAGATTGGTCAGTGCCGAAAATCCTGCTGGATATTCGGAGGCTACAGTGAGCCAGAATTTCGAAACATGTTGCTGCATAAAACTTATTTTTAAACTTCTGTCGAATGAAATTTCAGCCAGCTTTTCCAGTTCATTTCCTGTGACCATGTTATCAGCTATTTCAACATTAAACGGATTTCTGATCCAGTCAAAAGTTTAAATATTATCTGGAATATCTTTCGATAAATATTTATCTAAATGTTAGGTGAATGATATCAATGTCGTTTAACATCTACAATTCCTAAATCAACATTTACTGAATCATTGTTGCTGAGATATTCGTCCAGTGAAGGTAACATATCTAAAGTTTCCTTACTAACTTTTGTAGTCTATATATTCAGTTTGCTCTTGAATGCTTGTATCTTGTCATGACTAGATAAAATATTTGAATTTCTTCCTTGTAGAGATAAGTTCAGTTCATTAAGTCTGTTGAATATATCTGCCAGATAAGCAACCTTGCAAAGACAAGCATTGTGAACACACAGGCACATGAACAATTCTTCTCCAAGTTCAAATAAACGCTTAATTATTTTATATCGTGATAGCCATCTTACCTCTATGAAACAATAGACTTGACTATTCAGTCCCCATCTCACCACAGAGTATTGCAAGGAAATGACTAAACAGTAGTCTGATTTTAATGCAATTTATCACTTTAATACAAGATGACAAGACTTCGGACAAAGAAGTATCCATTTTCTTTTGTCAATCAGAGCTTATCGATAAATGATGCAATGTATTGTAGTGATATTAGCTGCTACTTTCTTAACATACCCCACAACACCTTAGTGAATACCGGCATTGACGCCGTTCCATCTGTACATATGCCAATACACTGGCTCCATAACAAGCCTGATTGAGAAAGAAAATATTCCAATACTTTAAAAACTTCCCCACCAGTTGTTCTAGTTGGCATAGGATGTCAAAATAGAAAATCTTCAAGCATTTCACTTTCCCAGCAATATTTCACATACGCCATAAGTTGAGAACCACTGGTAATAGCTGTACTTTCATCAAGTTGTAATGCAAACATGACTCTGTCAATTAAGAGAGTTTTTATGTCTTCTGACATATCTTCTATTCTTCGCTCAATTGGATTATCTAACAGTGGCACAGTTTTCAATTTCGCAGCACATTTCTCATCCAAAACTGCCTCACACATGTCTATTGCACAGGCCAATACAAGTTCTTCAGCCAAATTATGGGCTTTCTTAGCACGAGCCACTCTCAGTGTCACTAAATAAGATGCCTGTAATAGATTATGATTGTATGTTATTGACATTGCAAAAGATTTTTTCTGGTTTAAATAATCATTCCTTTATCTTTCAAAATTGTTTTGGTTTTGTGGCAAATTGAGGATGTAGTGTAGCTAAATATCGCTGCAATTTAGATAGCTTCAGGGTTTCCTTCTACAACAACTTATGACAAAGTAAACACTGTGGTCTGTTAGCATTAGAAACATTTCAATGAATCCAAATAGAATATACTCCGCATCATATTTTCTTTATTTATTTTTCTGAACAATTTCTTCTGTCTCTGTATCAGATTCTCAGTTGATTTCATCATGAGCTTTCCCTTTCAAAAATTTATCCATGGGTTAAGTTCGCACCCTGAAAAAGCAAAATTTAATAAAATATCTTTCGTATGAATAATGCAAGCATTTAGGAACATAAATAAGTAAAAATAAGATATCAGACATTAAGAATTGCTGACATGTTGTCAATGCACAAGCCCCGTGGTAATCATGTTCTGTACTACGCAGGAGATTTAATTTGGTGTAAAAAAAAAACAATGCAGGAAAACAATGTCGAATATATTTCAACAGAAATAACAAATAACAACTCTTTACATTTTTATAAATGTTCAACATCACAGGAAAAAGAAAAAATACATTTCATAAAAATGAAAACTTTGGAGTGTAGGATTTGTGCCGATCAAGTACTATGCTTCCTTTTTCATTCTTGGCCTATACGTACTATAAATAACTTTATTAAATGTTCAATTGAAAAGGGAATTTTGTTGTATTAATGAGGTTAAACGTATTTCTACCAGTCTGAATAAAATCCCACAACAAAACCTTTATTATTTTAAACCCTTTTGACATTTAAAATTTAAAATCTCACACGTCAGTAATTAAGTCGATGATACAAAATATAAAAGAATAAAGAAAATATCCAAAAAATATTTAAAATAAAATCGGCATAAAGAATAAACTTAAGCTATTTATTAAAAGAAAATTCTGCCTTATATCAAAATAAATAAATTATTACAAAAGTTCAACAGATTCTTCATTTGTTTAATTATTAAGTAGGTTAAAATCAGATGTTACAAATAATATGTAACACGTATTTTAATATTACAAATTGTAACTACGTACTTTAAATTAAAAACTATCAATAACATTATTTTAAAATGTTATATGTTTCTACAAAAATAACATATAATGTGTATCAACCACAATAATAAAAGTAAAACATTTTTTTCAAATCACATATTTTGAATTTTTAGTTGCATGGTAATTAGATAAGTAACTACCAGAATAAAAAAAAATAACAAATATTTAAAGTAGATTTAGTTTACCACATTTATTAATTAATTATTACAACTTTATTAAATTAAAACCATCAGACAATATTTAAAATTAGCGGCGCTGATGGGCGTTTCATTAAACGAAAGAGCCTAAATTAAACTAAAAAATTAAAATTTTAGGGACATGCATTTACAGATTATAAGAACAACATTTGCAGTTAAAAACATATATAAAATCCATCTGTCTTGTCCTGCGGACGCACTGTAGACCGCAGACCATAGTTTTAAAACCCCTAGATAGAATCTTGGTTTTAGATGGATTAAAAGTAACCAGCAACCTTTTTCCCCATTTTACCATATGCTCAATATCAGAGTAGAGAGAATCTGAGAGAACTTGATCATTTACGGTCTTTGATGTGCTACCAAAGATTGTAGTGTCATCAGCATAAATGTCTACGAATTATGTAAGGATGTGATTTGGAAGATCATTAATGTAGATCAGAAAGAGAGTTGGGACCAGGATGGATCCCTGCGGGACTCGGGCATTAATACTGCGAGCTCCTGATTTATGTCCATCAACCACTACTTTTATGAACCTATCAGAGAGAAAGTATTTAATAATTGAGAAAACATTTCCAGCTATACTATAGTTGGGTATCTGAAGTTGACCTTTAGACATACCCTATCAAAAGCCTGCCATATGTCGAGAGGCATTGCCCTAGAAAGGAAGCCTTCGTCGAGAATATATACGAGATACAAATACAACCACTTTGGAATGATTACAAGACACATTGAATTTCTTTATCTTCTTACTACCAGGATTTTCTATTCAATAATTTAGCATTCCTTCTGGATTAAAATTATAATATCCTTTTTCTGCTTCAATGCCCATTTTCCTTGTTCTATGTATGTGTAATATTTTTTTAAACTTTAATAACTTTAATTTTCTCTGTTTATATTTTTTAGCAAATAAGTTGCAAACCAATAAAATATTTGCTAATATTTCCCCTCTGAGGAGATGAATATGCATCGACAACTCATGGCTTAAGGAAATAGATTTATTACATTGTATTCTTTGTTTTCAAACAATAAAAAATTCTATATGTGAAGATTAACTTTTAATATCATAAAATTAAAAGACCTAAATTCTGATTCATTTGATCTATTGAGCAATCTTATTTTGCTAAGATTGTCTTATATAAAATATTATGTCTAATAATATTTTGTAAGATCGAAAATCACTGGATTTGTATACCAGAAGATATATTTAATTTATATATATATATATATATATATATATGTAATATATATATATATATAAATTAAATATATATACATATATATATATATATATATATATATATATATATATATATATATATACAAATTTAGAGTCGTCCCCCAAAATAGTCAACATTTTATTGATATAAATCTGGTGATCCATTATGACAACGCCAGAACCTTTATCGGGTTTGGTGATGACTAAAGATTTATTTTGGCGAAGTGCTTTGATTATACGATAATCTTCACTTCGCCATTTTGTTTCACAAAACGAAACGGGTGTGCCGAAGAAGAATGTACGACGACATTAAGTTTCGCCTGAAGATCACTGGCCATAGAGTCGGAAACAGGAGAAAATCTTTTTAATTGAGCAAAAAAACCCTTCAAATTCTACATATATCTCTTCACGCTTTGGGGATATAGGAGGAATGCAGAAATCCCAGCCATGCGAAAGACTATTAAGTTCAAGCTCAGACAACTGCAAAGAAGAGAAACGTTCGGAATAACACTTGGGTTCGCCGAGCAACCATATTTTTTGAAGATCAAATGTTGCAAATTCTTTTGATTTTTAACGATAACCTAGAAAGGCTACGTTCATGAATTATTGCAACATATCTAGAAAATCTAATGTTGTCAAAAAACGACAAACTGCAAACCGAATCTTTCCAAATTTCATGATATTTCTTGTTTAAACATGCCAGATTACAAGAAAGCTTAGACAAAAAATTAGAAATAAAATCATTTTCCGTTTTTTGTCCATGATGTAACTTAGCTCACTTAATTTTAAATAAAATAAAAGCGGGACAAACTGTATTGCTCAAACACCAATTTAAGAAGGTCTGATTCATCGTAAACTAACGTTTAGGGGTCTCTATACGCGTCGGGACTTTTTTTGCCCTATAAACCAAAAATATAATTTAATCAAAACTTTAGCACATAGGGGCTTGACGATTTGTTCTGAAGTTAATTTGGATGACGAACTCAAATTTTTAAAGGAGACCCTTTGTAATAATGGTTACCCCTTGGATATTGTTGAACCTACTATCAATAAGAAAGTTTCTAATTTTCATAAACGCAAAGAAATTATAGGTAATAGATGTCCTGTGTACGTACGTCTACCTTGGCTAGGTAACATCAGTGACCGATTTGCTAAGCAATTTCTTTGTCTGTGCAACGGTGTTATTTTGCATCGAACCCGCGTGTTGTTTTTTCAACTAGGCCTATGTTGCCGTCTATTCGCAAAGATGTTCTCCCCCACCCAACCCCCGTCACCATAATAATTCTATTATTTATTTATTTAAATGTAGTTGAAGTGCGCACAATGGTGGGCGAACATGGCAAAGATTAGATTTTCGTTTCAAACAGCATGTCCCTTCAAAAATTCGTTATGCAAAATTTTCACCCTTTAATGTTCCGAGTAATATGTATGGTTCTGCGATTTGTGACCATCTTATAAATAACCATGTGTGTGCCACGAATTTAAATGCTGACATGTTTACGATCCTTAGTAAGTCGCACTCTCCCTATTATTTGAAAATTTTGGAGACTCTTCTTATTAAGTCTTTGAGACCTTCTCTTTGCAAGCAAAAAAAAAACATCTTCTTGGACTTAATTTAGTCTCTATGTAATTCTCCCACCTCCGTTTATTTCTGTTCTTTTCCTATCCGCGCCATATTCATGATTTTATTTTTGTTTTAATCGTATTTTCCTCGATTTAGCTTTGATAAGTGAGGAACGAAACCAGGTAAGCTAAACATTATTATACATTTTTATTTTTTAAATTCCTTATGCGTTTTGGTTTGTATTCAGCCTTTATAATTTTTTCATATATATATGTATATATATATTTTTATATTAATATATATATATATATATATATATATATATATAGTGATGTAATTATTAGTGTTTGCTAGATGTTAATCCAAAGTACCCCAGTGTTTATGACCTACTGCTCACTAACAATAGATATATTTTATAATATATACTCTTATATTCATACAAGCAGTATTTACTACACACGCACATGCATTAAGCAGCTGCGATTACATTCGATCTATAGCTTATATATGAAAGCCTGGTAGCTGAACTTTGAACGAGATGACATCTGAAACATGCATTCAGATATGTAATCTTTTTATTAACAAAAAGATTCTGTACTACAAAAACAACCACACATATAATATATATATATATATATATATATATATATATATATATATATATATATATATATATATATATATATATATTATATATATATTGTTGGCGCTTTTTTTAGCGGTATTAACAACCGTTATTTTTTTCGCTATATATATATATATATATATATATATATATATATATAAATATATATATATATATATATATATATATATATATATATATATATATATATAGGTTTTCTGTAAGGTCTGACGGGACTGCTGGATCGTAAACATGGTCCAGAATCCGAAACATATGTAATTGAACAGATGAAACGTTAATAAAAAAATTAAACATATATATATATATATATATATATATATATATATATATATGTATGTATTGAACATTGAACAGAAGGTAAGAAAAACACTGTTACTGTCGGTTTCAAACCTATAAGGGGGACCAGTTAATGGTAAATATAGTTTGGCTCTCGTCAGCCATGGTGTTTTCTGTGTGAGGAAAATGCAGGTCCGCATATATTGTTTATAAGTGTTATTTAACTATAGTTTATATCTATTTCTATATTTGTTATTGTTTATAATGGTGTCCATTCTTATTTAACTATAGATTATCTCTATTTCTATATATTTTATTTTATTTTAATATCAATTTTCTCATATTTTAATGTATGTTTTTTAATAAATGCATGTTTAAATAAATGTTGTTTGTTCCTAATTGTCTTTGCTTCAGAACCAAATCTGTAGTTCTTGATTGGTCCAAGGGAGGTAATTAATTTATCTTTTTAATTTTTTACACTTTTTTCTATTTTAAGCTGTGGTTAAATAAACATGAACATCATTATCAACAGTATATATGGTCCTGCATTTTCCTCAAACAGAAAACAACATGGCTGACGAGCGCTTAACATTATTTACCATTATCTGGTGCCCTTTTATGTTAGGCTTGAAACCGACGGTACCGATGTTTTTCTAATTTCTGTACAATTTTGATAAATATTAAGCTCTTATAGCGAAAAATATTTCCATTATAATCGAGCATTTTGTTGGAATTATTTTCAATAAAACAGTAAACTAATATATATATATATATATATATATATATATATATATATATATATATATATCGAGAATTTTGAAAGGAGATGTTTTATTGCTATAGGTACAGGATATCTCGCAGAAGTAAAATCACATATTGTACAGGGCGAGGGGATATATTAAACGTAATCAGATGAACACATCTCTTTCCATATTTTGTTTAGTCAGAAAATGTAATACACTGAAATATATAAGTATCACCACTCCTTCCTTAATTCCGAGTTGCATTTGATATATATTTTACGAATTTGTCTTGTATTCACTATATCTAAACCTCCCTTGTTTAAGCTTATATATGACATCAACTATATTAGTATCTACTTACATTCGTTCTTATCCTTGTTTTGTTTGCATGTTGTTTATCTCCATGACATTCGGTAAGATCAATGGTGGAGTGGTTTTACAACATGATATAATTGAAATATTTATAAAACCCTGTTTTAAAGCAGAATAGTAGTATAACCGTGCTCAAATAAAATCAAATATTTAGCGTGCTCATAGTTCTCGGTATAGAAATCGCCCGGGTCCTACAACAATTTTTCACAAATACGAAACAATAACCACACAAAAGAGGCTAACTAAAAAAAAACGAAGATTTCTACGGAGCTAATAACTTTTCCTCTTTTCATTTCCAAGTAATATCCAACATGTCCGAGGACGGTCCAAGGGCAAGTCTACCTAAACGTTGGCAAAAATTACACTCAAGATAAGAACAATATTTTGATCAATACAAAATCAACAGCAAAAAAAAAACAAAAAAACAATGAGTCATCATCTAAAAATTCAGAACTTTAACAAAAATTCTTGCGTGAAATTAGTAAGTTACAGATAAAATAAAATTTGTTCCATAAGTTTGAATATAGTATATCCTAAATTTTAGGTTTGTAAACCAGGAATTGAGAGAGGAGTTTAGTAAATACCGTTATTTATATACAGATTAGATCCCTTTTATAATATATGTATGTATATATATATATATATATGTGTGTGTGTGTGTGAGTGGGTGTGTGCATATAGTATATCTGTGTATGTGTGTTAGAATATGTGTGTGTGCTAGCATTTTTCAGCCTTAATGCTACAAAACCATGCACAATGTAGAAAATGTGCATAAATAGAATTGATAGTTAAATAAAACAAATTAAAACGAATAATTTGTTCATTAAAGTTCGTCTATCAAACGAATGTGCACATTAGTTAATATTCATGATATTACGCACAACCTCAAGATTGTATATGTTAAGAGGTTCGTGTTGATAATAATATAATAAAAGAAAATGTAAGCTTTTAATATCAATGTTAGTGCGACAAAAAACAACTATATATGTGTATAAGTAGAAGATATACATCGTTGCAAGTAGAGTTTAATAATAGATATTATAAAGATAATGATTTTAGAGCGTGTCACACATAAAGTTTTATCAAACCCGAAGATTGGCAGATTCTATATAAAATCGAGTGTCCGAAGTTACTGCTTCAATGTGTAAGGCAATGCGCCTATTAAAGTTGATGCTCAATATATCTTGAAATGAGAACACAAATACTGACTGTACAATGCATTTCTTCTTAATGATCCTCTCTCTATCTGTCTGTCTATCTATCTTTCTTAGTTCCATTTCTTACTCTCTTTCTCTGCATATCATTTTCTCTCTTTTACCTTCCCTTTCTAATGAGTGCATGATTGTAATCTAGTTGAAATTTCATTGCCTCTCAGATATGGTGGAAAACAGTGGGACTCTTGACTTACTTAAAAACGGATCTAGAGATGAAATACTCTTAATTGAAAAATTAACTTTCTAGGAGAGACTTCCTAAAGACCTATATTTTTTAACCAAAAAGTTGAAAAGCTACGTAGTCGAGTGTGGTACAATAAAAATGAGTTACGTTTTGTGATAGATAATTTTTCTACATAGTCACCACAATTTTAAATGTACTTTTGAAAGCGATGTATGATAACTGTACATGGGTGTCTGGAGCGGGCTATTTCATACGAAGGCTGTACCTAAAAAATAATCTCTTATTTTTTAACTAAAAAAGATGAAGGTAAATAAAGATAGGAGCGGTGCAGTTTAAATAAGCAACGTTATTTGCTCTACAATATAATTCATTACATGATTAGAATACATATTGATGTTGTTTTGCCAGAAATTCAATGAGGCACCTTTTCTTCTGACGCATAACAATCACATGGGTTGTATTTTTTAGAGTCACTCACCGTCAATATTTTCAGCAAAGAGAAACGCTTATAGTTTATGAATCATAATATTTATCATAAGTTTGTGAATCATAACATTTATCATGAGTTCATTTATCATAGCAATAAAACTTATAATCATTTCTGATATATTCAGGTGGAATAAAAAAAGGGGGAATTACTTTTGAAAAGCCCGTTGCTCATTTAAAACACCGTTTAATTCCATCACTGCGGTCATTGCAAGTCATTATAATGAAGACTGAAAGCGGTTAACCATCAGCAGAAGTAGTCGACGATATATCAACCCTATGGTTTAAAGGCGATGTACCTATCGTATAATCGCTTTTAAGAGGAGAGGAGATGTTGCAGCTCCCATGATGTAACATTTATTCAACAGATGTCCCCACGGCACGGATAAAATAGGGCAATTCAGATCACAGCTATTCTGCCAGTAATTAATTATGTTGAGAACTGAAAAAGAACCCCCTCCACAGACTTTGCCGACAACATTTCAACCCTGCCTCTTAAATGCGTGTGGTTATCGTTTTATCGTTATTAACACTAACGAAGCTGGTTCTGTTTACAAGGCGGAGGAGGTATACAAGAGGCGCTTCCACAGCGCGGAAAAAAACAGTTAGTCACATCTATGGACCTGATAGGATTTTGTTGAGAACTCAAACAGAAATCCACCAGCAGATGTAACTGACAACAAATAAACTCAAAGAGCATGCGCCTACCGTTTTATAGCTTTTAACACCCGGGGACCTGAGTGCAGTTTCAAGGAGGCAACAGCTATTCAAGAGACGCATCCCCCTCACGGGCGCGGACAAACCAAGGCATTTCCCATTGACTGTAATATACAACATTTTAGTATAAAATGAATACGTATTCGATACGTTTGAAGCCGAAACAACGCATTATTACAAAATAAACAGATATTTGTATTGTTTGAAATTTATATTGGAATTCATAAATATATTTCGAAGGTTAACTTCATCCTCAGTATCTCTTTTGTGCTATGTTATAATTAGAGCATAAAGTCAGCAAGTAGAAATCCATTCGGTGTTTTTACGGTATCTTTTCAAGTGTCGGAACGGTACGTTGGCCACGCAAAATTTATGTTAAGGTTTGTGTTCATTTTATAGAAGTTTTGGTTAAATTTGTATAAAATTAAATACGTATTAGGTACGTTTGAAGCTGAAACAACACAATATCACAAAATAAACAGATATTTATTTTTTGTACAATTTATATTGGAATTCAAACAAAATAAATATTTGTTTATTTTGTAATTATGCGTTGTTTCGGCTTCAAACGTATCTAATACGTATTTCATTTTATTCAAATTCAACCAGCGCTTCCATAAAAGGAACTCAAACCATAACGTAACATTTTAGTAATCAAAGCAGCAATTCATAAAAACATGCGTTTGTCTTTCAGATCAATTATATAAAATTTTATACTCGCAAAAATATATGAGATTGAAATTATATAAAATGAATCGTAAATCCTAATCTGACGATTTCTACGTAGTAATGTTTGAGATATTTTCCAAAAACTTCCAACTTCTTTTTTGCCAACAGCAGAATGATTAATAAAAATATAATAAAAATAGGATTTTATAAAAATACCCATCATGGTTCTGGGACCAGAATTGCAATGACTTGCCGCCACAAGGTTTTCGTTTTATCAAATATTATTATAAATACACAACATGCGAAAATATTTTCTTTTTCACTATTTCACGCCAATTGAAATGGAGCCAAAACAACGCATGTAGCAAATCCTAGAGTTGACGTATGCAAATGATCAAACCATGGGGCGATTTGACGTCAAAACATGGACGACAAGAGAAAGAAAATAGCAGATATCGAGCCGAAGCACGTGCTAGTTATAGGGATTTTAAAAACGTGCGTGACGATAACTCCACATAAGTAGACGTGTCAATGAGGAAGGATAAATAGCACGTCTTTTACACGGCACAGTTTTATTAAGCACATGGCGAACATAGAGAGTTTTAAAACCAAGATTCAGGTGTAATGTCTTAAGTATAATGAATAAATGACTGTTATTAAGACGGATGAAAGCGGAGTCCAATTTCTAACTTTATTTTGTTCTTTTGCATACAACGCGAGAGTCTGAGTAAAACGTTAATTCAACGTTAACTAAGATTATGTGGCGTCTAAAAAAACAAGTATTTTTCACACGACATGTTTAAAAAAGAGGTTACAACATGGTGGGGAGGCAATGCAATCCCAAAGAAAGCAACCTCGAACCAAGCGAAGAAAAAAGAAAACTTTGAGAAAGTACAAAGAACATTATCCTTATCTGTCAGTACTATCATTTTATTTTTAATTTTCTTGCTTTAATTTTGTATTTTTAATCTGTTATACTATTCGTATATCTATGTTTTTTAAACCCAATAATATCACTTGAACTGCATTATTTCTATAAAGCAGTTCGAGATGTGTTCGCTTGTAAAGGTTTCACTCCTTATATCTAATTTTATTGTAGGATCCTTCTACCGGTCCAGAAGATATCTCTCTGCTAAGCAATTCACTATCTATATAAAAGAAAAGTGCGTCCAAGGATCGAGTACTGCTGCCACATCTGGGCACGAGCTGCTAAAAACAGCCTATCCTGCCTTGACAGAATAAAAATAGACTTCGTGGCTTAGTGGTGAATGCCTTTTTCTCTTCCTTGCAACCTTTCTCCCACAGAAGAAACGTTGCGATCCTATCTTTGTTTTATCCTTATTTCCATGGCAAGTGCTCATCTGAATTCCAATTCCCCCCCCTCTATCGTCAATCTTCCAGGAAAAACACCCATCTCGCTGAAAACCACTGTCAATAATTTTCCCCATTCTTTATCCGTGCATAAATCAAAACGAAGATTCCATTAACGAAGCTTCTTTCTTAGAAGTGCACGCCTGTGGATCTCTCTTCCATTTGCCTGTTTCCCACCTGACTACAACTTGGATGTCTTCAAGTCCAAGATAAACAAATTCCTGGAAAACTGCTTCTGACGGAGTGTCAATAAAAGAGTGTCTAATATTTTCTTTTGTAAGTCTTACTATACATCTGTCGCTTCCAAAAGACATTTTTATTTGTTAAACTACTTAAATCCGCTAACTTATATTAGATACTAGCCTGGGTGCAAGGCGTTCCCCGGGTGTTTGGATGTGTGTGCTGAGCACAAGAAAAAAAGAGGTAGTAGGCAGGCAGGTCTGAACCAGTGTTGCGAAGGCGGAAAAGAAAGTGGAAGCAAATCTGACGTCTTAGTCGATGTCTTCATGACACTTTGAAATTAGCCGAACTCGATCCAACGGTGATAATGACTTGCTAAAATGTCGGAACAAAAATCGACCCCTACTTGTACGAAACGTCAGAGATTAGGGCGAAGCAATTAATATTCTTGGCCAATATTGGTCGTCCGAAAAGTCAAGCTTCAAAATGATTCTGATCTTGTCAGGATTGGTCACTTCTGTCAAAATTTTTTACGAGACATACAAACATACATACATACATTAAAATAGACAGGTGCTGTTTATATTATAGATAATTTTATACTTGATTTACGTAACATGTTGTTAGGTTCTTAGCGGGCAACAGAAAGTTTATTCACCAATGAAATATATTTTTATATAAAAAGAGAACTGATTACGTCGATAGGGAGGTAATACGTAAGACAAGTTAATAAAGTACAGAAATATTTACATTCGAGGACTAAGTTTGGCACAGAGCCATCTATGTTGGCAACAGCGAATATTTTATTCCACGATTTAAAAAAAAACAGTCAGTAATCATCGGAGTTTGTTTACGTTCAAGGAACTATGGAAATATATGATCGAAAAATCATTAAGATATCCGACTTTTTGTACCACCATTTGAGAATTCTCTCAAGATAACGATTCTAAAATCTTTCTTTCTTCGGCTGGTTTTGTTTTCTTTAACAACATTTTCCCCAATACTCGTCTTTTTTACCGTTTGTTCCTGTTATTTGGCCAGCACCAAATGCACTTACTGTCCACCCTTCTCTCTCTAAAAGGATTTTATTTGCTTAGAGATTGGAAGATATTAACCTCGTGGCGAATAGACTATAAGAGAAACAAAAGAAATAGATACATTTAGTTTGTACAGACTTAATTTATACCATACCTCTTTGCGGTGGAATTTACTTAGTTGGGTTATACACTCATACATACACGATATTATACATATACATTTATATATCTTTAGTTTATACATAAAACGCATGTGTGCTTGAATTTGTTCCATATTACCTCTAAAACGGCTAGCGCAATGTTTTTAATTACAATTGTATTGAACTTTTACTTATAACTAATATATATATATATATGTATGTATATATATATATATATACATAAATATATAAACACATATATATATATATACATATATATATGTATATATATATATGTATATAAGTAGCTGGAACTTTTATTATAACCAATATATATATATATGTATATATATATACATATATACATACACACACATATATATATATACATATATATGTATATATATATATATATATATATGTCTATAAGTAGCTGGTACCCAGTCACGCGTTGCCGTGGCTCAGTTTTCTTAAATGAAACACACAAAAAAAAGAAAACTCAAAGCTGTATGTTTCTTATATTTATGTTCTCAATATTTGTGGATACACAATATTTTACGGTATCCATAATCTGTCCGGATGTAGAGATTGTCTAATTTACCGACTGTAGAACACGCAACATATACTTGTCCATGAGATAAGTAATCAGGGTGTAGATGTAAGTCACACACATGTAAAAATTGTCCCTGAAACTTGTTAATGGTTATTTCAAACGCCATACGAATTGTAAAGTTCAATATCTTAAAATAATCAAAAATATATCCGTTTACATAATTCAGTGCACTTTCACTGCTTGTTCTACCTGAGGTTGAGAGAAAGGAAAGCATGAGGGTACTATTTTACAATAAACACATCTATGAGCACGCACTTGAAAATCTCGTAGATTTAAATATAATCGTTTGTACTTTTTATAAAAGTATAGTTTTTTATCAAAAATAAATCGAGAGAAAAATTGAAAGAAAACAGTATAAAGAATAAAAACACAAAGTAATTTGGAGACCATGGTAATTCAGAAGGAAGAAAGAAAAAAAAAGTAAAGACTTTGAAGAATAAGTTTGAAAATATAATTGATTTGCCAAACTTTTGTTGCATTAGTCGAATAAATATCCTCGCGCATATTTTGGAGAAAATATATAGCTTTCCAATATTATTTACGAGAATATTTCTAAATATTTTGACGCTTCGTTATTATTATTATTTTTTTGTTAGTTTATATATAAATATATGTGTACATACATATATGCACATATATATATAAATATATATATACATACATATATGTGCGATCGTTTATGTATATTCATGTTTATTTAATTAAAAAAAATGTCTACCTTAAACCACTAACCTAGTTTTAAAACAGATCCTTTGTTCGATAAAATGCATGCCCATTGGCTGATAGGAAGGGGCTCGGTGGATACTAGAACGCTGATTGGCTTACTAAATCCTCAATAGAAGAGGACCATATAAAAAAGATAAACAACCACATAATTCGCGCATAAGCCTGATGAATCCTAGAGTGGATGAAACGCCGAATATTCAGTGTAACTTAATCGCCATATATATTTTATAAATTACTAACTAGCTTTACCTACGTATTGGGCACTTTTGAAGTAAATACTTAAAGTTTACGTATGAATCTATACTTTCGTATATTAATTTTATGATATAAAATAATGTAGTTATATATATATATATATATATATATATATATATATATATATATATATACAGTCATTTCCCAATATGCACAACCCAAGAAAGGGAGCATTATAGTAATCCACATAAAGCACTGTTTCGCTGTTTCACAGCTCGTTAGTGTGGCTAGACATGCAACTGCCTCAAGCCAGGATCGAAACGCGACCGACTAAATAACAGTCAAGGTCTCTTACCATTACGCTATACGCCTGCTGCTGTGCGGGTAATATATATATATATATATATATATATATATATATATATATATATATATATATATATATATATATATATATATATATATATATATATATATATATATATATATATATATATGCGTGTGTGTGTGTGCGTGTGTTAGTGTGTGTTGCAGACCCGTGTTAGGAATCACAAATGAAAAAAACACAAGTAGCGTAAAGTGTATAAATATAAATATATTTATCATAAAGAATACGGGAGCCACTGAAGTGGTAGAAAAGGATCGTGTTCGTAGCATGTAGTTAAAAATGGTATGAATATCTCCATTTAGTCTCTGAAACCAGTGCTATTGATAGGAATAATTCATTACACCTAGATCTCTAATATGGGCGACAACACCCCAACAACAACATATATATATATATATATATATATATATATATATATATATATATATATATATATATATATCGTAGTGTTGCAGAGTTTGAGCCGGACCTTCGAGATTTTTCGTCAATTATGATTCGGAGATACCAAGTAAAGTAAAAGACGAAGACGAATTTAAAAACTAAGAAACCGGAAATAATAATATTACAATGAATAAAAAAACTACTCTTAATTTACCATATATATATATATATATATATATATATATATATATATATATATATATATATATATATATATAGATAGATAGATAGATATATATATATATATATATATATATATTATAAAGCTGAATGTCTCTCTGTGTGTGAGTCTGGTCACGAATAGGCTCCTATATGGTTGACTATTTAAAAAAAAAACTGATTACATATAATGATGGAAGATGTATCAGGACACAGGAATGGGCATGTCTGGTATGAAAGCACGGTGGGCCATTAAAATTGTGGAGTCTTCTTTCGCGCAGGGTCCACAAAGTATGGAAATAAAAAAGATGTAAATTAAAACAAAACGTTTACAAGTGTTTTTGATATAGGTGTACATAATAATACTTTGATAAGTATGTTTTAACTTAACTAGGGATGGTATAATAAAATTGTGGGGTCTGCGTTCGTGTCTGTCCTCCATAGAATGGAAATAGGCACAAACTTCATTAAAAAATTTTCATATCTATCTGCGTAAGTATACTTTGATAATTATGTTTCAGTTTGAAGATATATGGTATAAAAAATATGGGGTGTTCGGTCGCGCCTGACCTCCATAAAATGTTAATATGTCAAAAAGGTTAACAAAGTTAAAGGAGTGAGAGTCAACAATAACACGTAAAATTTAGTCTTTATTCCCGTTAGCTTTTATTCATTTTTTGGGTTGAATCATATTGTGTCGAATATATTCACCTCATAACTTCACGTTAATATTAAAGTGAAAGCCAAAAAAAAAGTCGGAACTTTAGACATTTCTCGACACAAAGTTTGCATAACTCTGTTTTTTCCTTCTCCACTTGTACGTGGCACTTTTTCGAACATAGATAAATAGATAAATAATAAAAAATAAGAACGTTACTTGTTATCGTGTCAAAAGAAGGAAGAATCCTGCTGACGTGATTACGTGTCTTTTTAAAATATTTACATGCCCTTTTTATTTCTATTTATATATCAGTTCAAGTTTTTTTTCTCACTGTACTAGAAGAAATTCAGTTGATTACAACCCTTTCTACGTGCTCTTTACATTACAATAGTACAACCCTGAATCCGCCGGAGCAATACTACACCGTTCAATACTGTTTTTATTCATATCAATTTATTATTTGTGAAATCACGTTTGCATATATTCATTCAACAGTCTAAGTAAATGTTGTGAAAGTTAAATGTTTTATCGATGTCAAGTGACTGGTTAATCTCCGGCGGTGAAATTTTCTCATCCAAGAAAATTGTAACATTTGTAGAAAGAAGACCATCTAATGTGTTTAAAAAATCAAGTATAGTAATAATTAAAAAGAGATGTGTAAAAACACGAATGGGTAGGATGAAAATACTATACTAAAATGTCCTAGAAATCGGTCCAGTGGTTATTTAGATTATTGGTTACTCACAAACATACTTTACATTTATATATATATATATATATATATATATATATATATATATATATATATATATATATATATATATGATTGTTGAACTGGATTAAATCCGACGGTATGAAATAAAATGGAGGTAAAATGACCTGAATACTCAACGTCTCATTTTTATTATTTTAATTTTACTTATTTACTGTATTTTATTTTATCAGTGTCTATTTTTAGACCCCATTTTATCACCTCTTATTCTTATTTTTAGACGCCATCTACGCTATTTTATCCCAATTAAATAATCTATAATTTTTAAAAACTCCCTTCGTAATCGCGTTTCAGTTTATTTACTTAATCTATCACGATAATATTTCCAGATGCAATCTTTTAAATCTCTACGATATTTTAACCTTTAGACGTAAACCACTACGCTAGTTTACTCTAATTTATATTCTCTCATACCATGTATATATATATATATATATATATATATATATATATATATATATATATATATATGACATCTAATTTACATAAGGAAAACAAGTTGCTCTCCCCCATCATTATATATAGCACCAATCCTCCGACTCACTCGTCAATGACCATCCCTCTTGAAGAAGCCCGCATAAATCGGGCGAAACGTTCAGTATTCAGGTCTTTTACCTCCATTTTATTTCATATCGTCGGATTTAATCCAGCTAAAATATAATATATATATATATATATATATATATATATATATATATATATATATATATATATAAAGCTAAATGTATTTAAGAGTGAACTCTTATGAATTAAACAGAGTTATTAAGAGTGCTTATGAAAAAACAGCAAGATATATTTTATCAATATAAAGAAATTTACATGGACACGATACTGTACATACTAATTATTTGGAAAAATGGTCGGTTAAAACCAGAGGTCCCAGTCAGGCGACATCATAAATTGTTGCTTTTCACAAGAGAAGCCAGTCCTTAAATTATGGTTTTGAGTAATTATATATATATATATATATATATATATATATATATATATATATTAAGTTTGCAAAAATTTCTGCGGAATATTTTGTTTTAATTTAAAATTATTTATTTTAAAATAAGTTTTTTGTTATAATACTTTTATATTAGAACTAATCTCAAAGAGCATTGCTTGCTCTATCTAATTCTTTTATATTGTAATATGCAGTAGGATGTTGACAACGATCAATTAGGAAGCTTAGACGAAACCAATCCACAAATAACTGCTTGAGAAGTTGCTTCTAAATTAACAGTAATGTACATGACGATTTCCAACTACTTACGAGCGATTTTAAAGAAGAATTACTTGCTAAATACGTACCTAACGAATTGAAAGGCAATCAAAAACGTGGAAAACAAGAGAAAGTAAAAGAAAGACAGTTGGAGTCACGTAAGCGGCGAGAGCGAGGCGAAACAGGTGCTAGTTATAAATATTTTAAAGACCCACGTGGTGGTGACTTGACTTGGGTAGACGTGTCAATGCGTTATAAAGTGCCATCTTCCATTCGTTTACAAAACAGGAACGCACCGTTTCCCGACCGGGTTGTGACTTGGGATCGAGAAGTTGATTCTTTACGACAACCGCCAACACCAATCTAAGTGATTTGACGCCACAAAGCTCCAGGAAATTTCCGGAAGCCAGAGTTGCACAAAAAGAATCCAGGTTGTTTTCGACGGTCGTACATCTAAACAATATGATATAAAGGTGTACCTCACGGATCGATAATTTAGCCTCATGGTTCCGAATATTAATAAATGACTTCCCTGATAAAATAGTGTCTTAGATAGGTATATTTGCTGATGATCCAAGACTATAACATACATAAGAATACAAGGATTGACATATATCTAAGGCAATGACAGAAACACTAGAGGAAGACCTCCAATCTGAATTTCATGGGGACAAAAATTGATGGTTACATTCAATACTACAAAGACTAAGCTTATTTTCCTTCCATAATTACAAGATACCTCCTCAACAACTTCTAGCTATGGCTAAAGATACATTCCCTGAAAGTACTCCTTTCAATCTCCTCGGCTTAACTTTCACAGGAAACATGATTTAGAATAGATACATCTAGAGCAATTCCAAGGCTACTGCAAAGAAGCAGGTGTGCTATCTACCGTGCTAGAATGTTACTTACGTCCAAAAGTATCCTGCACCCCTTTAAGGCCGTCATTCGCTCATGTATGGAGTATTGTTGGAACATTTAGACTGGTGTATCTGCTACTAGTCTCTCACAACTGGACAGGATTCAAAAGAAAGTTGCTATCCTGATAGGTCCTGAACTCTAATCTAAGCTTAAATCTCTGCCCCATCGACGGAATGATGTATCTCTCTTCCTGTTTTACAAGTATTTTAATGATGGATGCTCCGACGAAATACTAGGTCATATACTCGCTAGAGGTAAATAATTCCTACAAACCTATCGAAAAGCAAATGCCCACCCTTACATAGTTGAGATCCCTAGATGAAAGAACTCCTAGTACTCTAATAGTTTTTCCCCCTAGAAATGCAAGAGTTTGGAATTCCCATCCGGGTTCCTGCTTCCATAACGTTACTAACCTGTATATGTTCAATAATAATGTGACTCTTTCTGCTAGACTCCCTACATAGTATCCCTGCAACTAATGTCCCTGATAGTAGCCCATAAATTAAGGTGACACTGTGTATTGTTTTGGGGTGAAAATTTACTTTAAAAAAAAGAAAATTCATCGTCACGAAAATAGAAGTTTTTCATTACTGGCATGAATGCCCCTGTTTTTTTGCTAAAGTGTTTTGATTCTGATGGGACTTTTTTCCAATCAATACAGTTTGTGGAGCCTATATATATAACTTTTAATTCAAAAGTTTAATACTTGAACAAAAATTCCATTGTCAACCTTACATATATATATATATATATATATATATATATGCATATATATGTGTGGGGGGTGCGTGTGTGAGTGTGCATTGTAGCAAAGAATACCTTCTTATCCGAGATACAATTAATCACGCTGTCCAAAGACAGGGAAAATAACTGAACATGATGTTTGCTTCACAGTTTGATTACAAAAACAAAGATGCTTGTGGTGGCGTTTTTTGAGATATTGCAATTTGAATGAAATTTATTATTTATTTCGAAAATAGTCAATTATATAAAAAGTTTTTCTATATTCCAACCCAGAGAAATATGGACTTATCTATTATATTTAATATGTTTTAAAGAGGGAGTGAGCAAAGCCTTTTCTTTTAATCACTTTTATTGCAAATGAGATGGCTAAAATAACCAGAATCAGCATGAGCATCGACATTATCGTTACGACTATCTGTAAAATACCAAGAAAACCAAATTTTATTCATAAAAATAAGAATTTATTTTATTAAAAGAAAACATTATTTGTAAGTGCGTTTATTCTAAGTAATGTGTTCGATTAACACGTGTCCGCGTAAATGCTGTCGGCATATATCATTCGAATTTGAAAATAACCATTTTGGTTATGAACTATGTTTTATGACATAACATTAATAAGATAACAACTACTAAAATAGCAAAGACGATAATCAGAACATTCCCCAAAATTGTGTTGCCCAATCGGAAGTTGGATGTTATAATTCATCACTCGTGAAATTTATGGTAGAGTTGTTTTGACAGGTTATGATTTATGAAAATTATCAAATGCACATAAAAATTTCTAGTCAGAAATGAAACATCAAATACGTCAAATGTTGAGATGAGCGTAAACTTTAAGATTGTATTCAAGAACATAGGAGGTCTTGTGATTTTCCACTCATTTTCGTGGGACCGACATAGAAATATTAGTCTTTGCGTCTAACAACATGTTTAGCAGCATAACATTAGCTTTGCTCGTCATAAAGAAACCATAATGCGTTACGATATGAACGAAGAAACTAAGTAAGCACGGAATGTTTAATTTTATAATAAATATCTTGATTTGCAAAACAAAATATGCTCTAAGTTAACTAAGACTACATGACACATATTTAAAAGAAGCAACGCGATTCATAATGGTCGAAATGCATAACATTGGTATTTTTTGAGCAATCTAAAGTTGATGTAATATATTCTCCATTACAAATAATTATTGTCACAATTATACTACAGATTGAATTGGAAACCTCGTGAGAACGGAATAAGGCCGAGATGAACAGTTACAGCATTAATTGAAAAGCATCCTACTAAAGCCAGGTGAATTTCAGCTACAGCATGAATTGGAATACATCCTACTAAAACCTGGTTAATTTCAATAATGACATTTAGACGCGAGGGCACTCAAAAAGAACTATATACAAAAGAAATTCCAAAAAACGTACACAATGCTTAAAACTATATTTAGACCGTTCTGAATGAATCGACTGTCTTCTCTTTGAGTGGCATAAGAGATTCAAGGAAGGCAAGAAGTATGTGAAGGATAATGAAAGATTTGGGATGGTGCGAGGAAGACATAAAATCAGAGTTGATTGACTAAATATAGAATTTCATAGATAAAGACCGCCGTGTGTCTATAGGAACTCTAACTGCGCAGTTTTATGCCACTGTGGAAATTGTACTCACAATTATTCGCGAGAAAGTTAGGATTCTGAGGATTTGGGCAAAGTTTATCCCAAGACTACGCTATTCATACCATAAACGATTTGACCAAGATGGACATCAATGCAGTTCCTTACTCATCCTATATTCTTAACCTTGCTCTCTGTTATGTTTGCTTATTCCCTATGCTCAGAGAAAGACGCTGTAGTTCTGAGGAAATTGAGGAGATGATATAAGCTGTGGTGAGGGTCATTGAAACGCTCGAATGGGACCTTCCAAAATTGTCTGAACGGTACAAGAAATGCATTGCAGTCGTAAGAAAGTACTTCAGAGAATACTAGAGTCCCATGTGTGTGCACTCAATAAAAGTATCCATACGAAAAAAGACAGAAACCTTATTGAAGGAACCATATATATATATATATATATATATATATATATATATATATATATATTGAAGTGAGAATGTAGATAATGACAAAATACAACACACGCATATACTCAAAGAATACTTTATCTACGGACTCAAAATATTATATATCGTATATTCAAACATGTAGAAAACATTAAATCGGAAAAGGGTCTGCTCAGCAGTCAAAATGGAAAAATTGCTACATGGGGGATTGTTTCCAATTGTTTTAGTACTGCGTATGCGAGGTTGTAAAACATTACAGTTTCGTTATGTCTAGTAAAAGGTTTTTTGAAATCACTTTTAAAAGATCATGTTAAGCTGGTCTTATGGCTATCGTAGTTAACTCACTTTCACCAAATTTTTAGCGAGAAACACTCGTCTAGCTGAAAACACTATCAATATCTTTTGTTTATATCTCAGCTCAGGTATTTTTTTACTTACAAAGAGTTAACTGTTTATAGAAAGACATATTACTCGCATGCAGTTTCAGTTTCTTTCCGTTTTATTTTTATTTTTTCCCTGAATTTAATTTTACGTCGAATACCAATTTATATGAATTCTGTTTGAATTAAAATATAATATTCATGCATATTTTACGACCGGGCAATATCGAGGGGCCTGCTTGCATGTATATAAATAAAATTACAATAAGTTTACTAAGGTAATCAAAATGGTAAACTTAAAATATACTATAAATATTAAAGAGTTAATATTTAGAAGTAAAGTAATCTCAAGCAGATGTAAAAGCTCAATAAAACCGAAAAGGAAATAGAGCTTATAATATGAACAAATGATTAATAAAACATGTTAAAAACATCTTGAAAAAGAGTTAAAACATATTTAATTATAAAAAGGAAGCACAAGATAAATGGATAGTCCTTAATCCGCGGAGCTTCGAAGAAATACTCTCCTTCTCATCAGAGGGCAGGAACTAGCAAAATACGGGATCGGATTTTGCATGTAAAAGTATTCAATGAAACCACAAGTAAGTCACAGATCTTACTTGGTAAAAGGGCGAGATAAGGGGAATAGGAGGTAAAAGAAAAAACAATAAAAAGATTTCATATGAATGGATAGTCCGGTGAAGGACTCCGCGGATTAAGGACTATTCACTTATCTTGTGCTTCCTTTTAAAAATTAAATATGTTTTAACTCTTTTTCAAGATGTTTTTTTAACATGTTTTATTAATCATTTGTTCATATATATATATATATATATATATATATATATATATATATATATATATATATATATATAAATCTATAAAAGTGAACGTGTCTGTCTGTGTGTCTGTGTGTCTGTGTACATTTCTCTACGCAATAACTCTGTCAATTTTTAGTCTATAGACTCGAAATTTGAAATACCAGGTACTGAGATTTGGGAAAATCGATGTGACGGGTGTCAGCCAGAAATTTGGCTGTTAAGGGGTCAAATTTCAACGATTTTATCATTAAGAACTCTACCAAACTCCTCCGACAATTTTGGGTCTAGACACTTGAAATTTTAGATATAGGTTCCTTGAACATGGATCTAACTTAATAAAGTAATTTGAGCCCGAAACTATAAATTTTAAGGGGTCATAATAGGGGTCAAAGTTTTAAAAAATTAACCATTTTTTGTTTTTTTGCTTTTTTTGCACAGCATACACCTCCAAACACCCGAGCAACGCTGGGCACCCCTGCTAGCATACATATATATATATATATATATATATATATATACTGAGGGAGAGAGAGGGGGAGAGAAAGAACCATGTTTATCCACTCTTCTTATATTACGCCATTGATTTTTGACTTGTCTTGTCTTGAAACAGTACATCCAAAATCAGAAATATCATAGTTATTTTGTTTTTGTCTCTCAAAAACGATTTTTCATTTATGTTAGTTTTACATAATAGTTGTGTAGCAGACTTTATAGTAAATAGACGAAGAAATCCAATCCGAATGGTATCACAATGTTCCAGTGCTATCAAGTAGGCATCCGTTTGAAATTGAAATTAATGTCAGTTTTATGGTTGAAAGATATCAGAGGAAACGAAACTGTTATCAACCAGTTATTCTTATATTATGAACTGAAAGAGAGGCGTCTGGAGAGGAATACTACTAAAACCGGATCTACATCCTCACCCAGTAAACGCACGTGTTCCTTCGTGTGGCAGACTGTGCGCCACAGAATTTCTGCAGCTATATGAGTATTGTATACTCAGGTGTTATTGTACTGTTTACAATTAACGAGATAGGCAGCCTTGATATGTTATCTAAAAGAAATATATCTATATTATTACATATGTTCTCATGTAAGTGCCAGGGCTCTAGCAAAAGGGTTATAATGAAGGACGTGAATAACAGGATTAGATAGAAATAATATGTTGTGCTGAAAGTGATTGCCAAGAAACGTTGTCGGTGTTTACCAATTGCCGATTTCGATAATCTATGGTTCGTGTTATGCGCAATATTTTCGCACGAGAGAATATGCGTTTGGGTTTTTTTATAACAGAGCATATTATGAGTGATTTGCTAAGCAATAATAATACCCCTACCTAAAGCTTTTCTGTCTGCAAGAAGCACCTGCATTTTTTTTCTTTGGATTGATAGTAAAAGGGAAGCCTAGATTTCATTTTCTTTTATGGTCGATGTCGTTATTGAGCTGCTTAGAATGGTTCGATGTCAAATGTATCATATTTCGACTAAATGACCTCTTCTTCCTGAGGTGCTTTCAATCTGTTCTAGATGCCTTATATGTGCGAATTTAGAACTTTTAATAATGTATACCGTATTTCCTATTCGTTTGTCTTTTTCCCTATTTCCCAGAATAAAGTGATGCTTTTGTAAATCTTGTGGAAACCGTTTTTCCGTCAGGACAAAGGGATCCTTCACATTTTCATGTACTCTTGCAACATTTGTTCAAATATAGATTTTTTTACCGCTGAAACGTAGGCTCTTATCAGGATACTTTTTCTTACACAGGCAAAACCGCAGTATCAAGGTCAAGAGGCCGCTCGAGGATAAGTGTTAAAAACTGTAGAGTAGAAATTGGACAATATAGTAATCAATTCGGTAAATTTGTTAACTTATATGGAACGGCTCATCAACAACCTGTTTACGTTAGACTTGAAGACAACCATATTGTAGTCAGCCGGAAAGCAGGAAACCGGAAGTCAATTCTACAGGTGTGCAGTTCTAAGAACATCTTTACATCATCAACGCTCTGGTCCCCATCTGGCATCAATTGAAATAGATGTCTCTCGTCTAGGAGAAGCCCCATGTTTTGACAAGCTTCTGGGTTTTACCTTTACTCCTGATCTGAAATAGAACACGTACATCAAGTATGTTGCCAAGATCGCTGGAAAGATGGTGGGATCCTTCTACCGCTCCAGAAGTACACTTCCGATTTAGGTAAATGTGCATTGAACAGATACCATACTACTTAAAGTTAAATTCAAATTTTGATATATCTTTTAACTTAAACTCAAAAAACATTTGAAACGCTGAAAACGTACATAGTAAAACAATACGTTTTATTGTCGTGTGGATTATTTATTTGTTATGCAAATAAAAAACATATTTTCGGGGTTATTTATTTACGTCGGTAGTGTAGAAGAAAATGTATGAATGTTTTTAAGGGATGGGTATTAAAAATATAGAATAAATTTAAAAAAATGAAGGCGATGGTTAAATCCCCGTTGTAAAATGTTTTTATGGTTGTAAATGGGTTCAAGTAGATTTATTTGTAAGAAAATTGCGTTAAAATAATTTAAACGTAATACGGAAATGAACGATGTAAAAAAAATGCAGAAAGTATTAACAGTTGTTTATTTGGATATTTAAAACGAGAAAAAAAAGAACGATTGGGACGGTGAAAAAGTATACAGTAAAATAATACGTTTTGTTGTCGCGTTTATTATTTCTTTATGTACGCATGCGCAACCAGAAGTCGTAAACCGGATGTTGGGTTACAACACCCTTTACAAGGTTATTTGAGTTGTCTTATTATATATATTATCTATCATTACTTCATGATTCTTATATGCCTACAGCCATCTACCCCATATTTCTTTGGCATTGTCACCCCAATATTTACCTTCGGTTCATTTCGGTTTATTACAGTATTAAAACCCTAGTACAATCCCTCTCTAGAATTTAACCCTTACATCAATGCTCCTATTGCCACTCATTATAACCTAGTTATTTCTAAAAACAATGGTCAATTTACTAAATTCCTGAGATTGCATTATGTATTCTATTATAACTTACTGGGCTCGATTCTAGCCTTTTCCTAATAATATATATAATTTTCCATACTTACGTCATCCTTGAATTTCTGGGGACTCTTCCCTTTGATATATTACAATTGCATCTGATGTATATGGATCATCGCGAAAAATAAAAGTGATATAGTGATGTTCATATTTAAAACCACAATCTTCAGCGAAGATATTCGAATTTAATTCGGAATGGAAGAATGCACTTGTTGCTATTAGAAGACGAACATTGTAGCAAACCGAGTATATTACATTACACGATAAAAGAGAGATTTAACATTAGGCAAAAGAAACGTCTTGAGATACAAGGGTGTTGTGGAATAGACACAATCAAATAAATAGAAATGTTAAAAACATTGAAAGAGCATACATAAAAGGAACAAGAAAATAGAACCTAAATTATCAACATATAAATGTGATAACATCTGTTATTTTCTGTGGCATGCTTACATCCGGGTCGTTTAATTGTTATGTACTTCCAGTTCTAGTAATAAATAATTTTACCAAGAATTCTTCATAAGTTTGGGTTTCAGTTTTGATTATAGCTGATGGAACTGAAGTCATTTAATTTTTTTATAAAGAATTTTACTACAAACAAGAACCTAAGTTTGCCAAGGTGGGCAAACTTGAGTCCTTGTACCGGAACATATCCAGTAAATAAAACGTTGTTTAGTAAATCGTTATTTTTGGGCATTTTTTTTTTTTTGCATTTCCATACACGAACACATCTGCTGGGTTATAAGCTTCATCTCGGTACCTTACTTGCCTGGGTGGGTTGCCAGTAGGCTGAGATAAACCGCGTCACACACACAGACAGTAAATCGAACTTACTAAGGGAGATAATAACTTCTGATGAATACCAGAAAAATATGCACTAAATAAAACGTTGTTTAGAAAACGGTTTTCTTTTTTTTTGCATTGTTTGCATTTTCTTTTTGCATTTCCATACACCAAACATGGATATAAATATCACTAAAATATATGTTGTGTCATAAGCTTGATTTCGGTACCTTACGTGCCTGGGTGGATTGCCTGTAGGCTGAGATAACTCACGTCACACACAGAGACAAACAGACATTAGGAAAATTTATAATAAAATTCTTAATAATTTTGGTTTCGGTCTCGATTATAGTTAACGGCACCCCGACACTCTATTTTTTTTTAAATTTTACCAAAAATTCTTCATAAGTGTTGTCGTCAGCTTCGATTTCATCAGATGGCACCTTAGTAATTTATTTTTTTATGAATACTTGTATAAAGAATTCTCCATAAACTTTGGTTTAGGTTTAGATTATAGCTGAATGAAAAGAACGTTATATATAAATATATATATATATATATATATATATATATATCTTACTAAATTTAAAATTTGGGATGTGGTTTCGATTCAAGCTGATGATCCCATTCATCTAGATATATACTTTTTTTATTTTTGACATCGTAACTTTATAATATATAAAAAATCGAGAGAATATTAACACTATATTAATATATACGAAATCTGCAAGAATTAAAATATCATATTTACGACCGAGCTACGCCGTGCGTCCCTGCTAACTTAGATAAATAATTTTGCAGTTTTAACAAAAGAGATACAATAATATAAGAGCGTCTCCACTTAGGCGGAAGGTGTACAGAATTCCAACATCAATATTTTCTATATGAACTAGCGGGGGTACCCGGCGTTGCCCGAGTGTTTGTTTCCGGGACGGGGGTGGGGGGATTTAAAAAATGTTATGGTAGGTAAGTAGGAAGGATCAAACCCGGAGTCATGAGTAAAAGTAGGAAAATAAATTGTGAAAAAAAACCATCTGCAACGTTAACAGTTCGGCCACCAAGAAAAGTCCATTCCAGTTGTTTAGGAAAAAAAAAACAAAAAAAAACGACTACGGTAGGTCGGCGCGAACGTGAAAATATAATGTAACCACTACGCCACAGAGCACTGCAGCTTAGTTTAGTGATTTTAAATAACTTCACATGAAAGAACTACGAAGCCAAACCGGTGTTCTCTTCTCAACTGTTCCTTGTGAACGATCCCCAAACGGTGTTAAGTGGTGGCAGGGGGAGGAGGAATTTATTAGAGAGAAAATATTTTACCACTTCCATTGATCTTAACCGATTTTGGCCGTGACTTCTCAGCAGAAAAAGTATAGAAATCTAAGATTATCGAGGAATTTGAGAAATAATAAGCCTATAACACACCTCAGATATTGTTCTGCCGTTTGTGTATATTATATTTGCATGAAATATCTTGATTTTTAATCCTATTAATGTCAAAATCAGACGCGAAAAAATGAGTTCATTTTATTTATATAGAAGATAGAAGATAGAAGAAGAAAGATAGATAGAAGATAGAAGAAGAATAGAAGATAGATAGATAGAAGAAGAAGAATAGAAGATAGATAGAAGAAGAAGAAGAAGATAGAAGAAGAAGAATAGATAGAATAGAAGATAGAATAGAAGAGAAGAGAAGAATAGAAGAAGAAGAAGAAGAAGAAAGAATAGAAGAATAGAGAAGAAGAGAAGAAGAGAAGAGAAGAAGAGAAGAGATGAATCCCCTGTGGAATTTCCACATGATCCGCTAGTATAGTATGAATATCATAAAAGTAGACAAAGATATGGGCAATAGTGTAGGCCGATTTGGAAATTATTACTATGTCTATGCAGAGAAAACTGTTACACAACCTAAATAAGATTATCCCAAAATAGTTTTCCATTTATTTATCCCTTTTCGAGTGAAGTTAAAAATTGAAAATATTCAATATGCTGATTTTATGCCGGTGTTAAATAAAAAAAATAACCCCGTCATATTTACGCTGCTTTTTGAAAAAAAATATGAAGAAAATACAGGGTGGTCGCTATAAAAGCGGGAAATTAGAAGGTCAGCTTAGATCATGATTAAAATGCGTGATTGTTATTTTTTGATTGGTTTATTTGTTAGATTTCTAGGTTAAGACACTGCAGTGAAGTGCACGGATGACATTTTGAGTATCTATGAGTATAATATAACATTTTTATTTGAAAAACTTTGTAAAAATAAATCGTTGTTTGACAAATTTTCACGCTTGTATAGCGACACCTGTTAAAGAGCATATCTCCCTCTCTCTCTCTCTCTCTCTCTCTCTCTCTCTCTGGCTCTTTCATACTCTCTCTATTTTCTCTCTCTGTGTCTCTATTAGATAGTAGATCGAGAGAGAGAGAGAGAGAGGGAGAGGGTGGGAGGAGGTCAGAGAGATATTTTTGTAGTTAATCTACGTTGCAGGAAGTGACGTTTTTTTTTGTTTTTTTTTTACACAGTGATCACCACTTATCAAGGCCCGGAAGCCACTCAGGGATAAGGGTTATTGCAAGTACATTACGTTAGTAAGGAGATTTTATGAAGTGTTAATTAGGGGGGCAGTTCATTAGGAATTTGTTAACATTAGACTTGAAGACATCCAAGTTGTAGTCCGGAGGGAAGCAGGTAGACGGAACAGAGTTCCACAGGCGTGCAGTTCTAAGAAAGAAGCTTTGCTCATGAAATCCGCGTTTTGATTTAGGCACAGATATAGAGTGGGGAACATTTTTCACAGTGGATTCAGCTAGACGGGTGTTTTTCGTGAAAGATTGGCGAGGGGGGACCAGAGATTGGAGTTCAGACGAGCATCTGCCATGAAAATAACGATAAAACAAGGATAGGCTTGCAACGTCTCTTCTGTGGGAGAGGGTTGCAGCGTAGAGAAAAGGGCATCCCCCACTAAACCACGAAGTCTATTTTGTACTCTGTCAAGGCATGATAGGCTGTTGTTGGCAGCTCCTGCCCAGATATGGCAACAGTATTCCATCCTTGGCCGTACTTGGCTTTTATATAGATAGAGAATTGCATCAGTAGTGAGATATCTTCTGGAGCGGTAGAAGGATCCCACCATCTTTCCAGCGACCTTGGCAACAGACTTGATGTACGTGTTCCATTTCAGATCAGGAGTAAAGGTCAAACCCAGAAGCTTGTCAAAACACGGGGCCTCACCCAGACGAGAGCCATCCATCACAATTGATACCAGCTGGGGATCAGAGCGTTGATGATGTAAGGATAGGAGTTTGGTTTTGGATGCATTAAAGGAAACTAGCCACGTCTTCCCCCACTGAACCACGCGCTCGAGATCAGAGGAGAGAGAATCCGGGAGAACTTCGTCATTTACAGCCTTTGATGTGTTGCCGTAGATGGTCGTGTCATCAACATAGATGTCAACGAATGATTTAAGTATGTGTTCAGGGAGGTCATTGATGTAGATCAGGAAGAGAGTTGGGCCCAGTATTGACCCCTGAGGGACTCCAGCATTTATATTGCAGGCCTCCGATTTTTGTCCATCTACCACTACTCTTATGAGCCTATCGGAGAGAAATGATTTAATTATTGAGAAAACATTTCCAGTTATACCGTAGCTGGAAATCTTGTGAAGTAGACCCTTATGCCATACTTTGTCAAAGGCCTTTGATATGTCAAGAGCAATTGCCCTAGAAAGGAAGTCTTTGTCAAGAGATTCACTAATCCTGTGGGATATAACCGTCAGGACATCTGCGGTAGATCTTGCAGAACGGAAACCATATTGTGTGTCACTAAGAAGGTTATTCCTGCTGAGGTGGTTGACTATTTCTCTATTTAATATTGATTCCAGCAACTTACTCATAACACAGAGAAGACTTATTGGTCTGTACTGAGAGGGAGATGACTTATCACCTGAATTCTTAAATACAGGGCAAACTGATGAGGTCTTGATGACGTTTCATCTAACCGGATGTCATGTGATGCTACGTGGCAAGGTTGGTGAAACGTTGAGTCTCTCAGAAAATGTCGAGCCGAGCAGAGGTCTAAAATGGTTCTCTCCTAAGTAAGGGGGAGCTGCGCGCCCCAGACGTGGGACGTGGTAGGTACCCACAGTGGAGACCATCGATGGCGACATCTGCAGATCATGCCTGGGAGAATAAAAGGTTGAAAACCCAACATCTGTCTTCATCTTGTGTATTCCGGCGAAAACAGCAAGAGAGCTCCACCCAGATGAATACTCTCCCAGAGCAGCGGACAAGGTATGAATTTTCTTTAATTCAAACACATACATCCACAACAAGTGTCCTAACCACTAGACAAACGGTTTAAGGGATCTTGGGTCCCGTTCTCTCGTCTCTTAACATTTGTAATATCTCTCTCTCATCGTCGTAAACTTCTTCTCTTCATTAGTAAAATGGACACGGCATCACCAGGGTACCAGTATCCCTCAAGTAAAGTGTCCAAGTCAAATCCTCTTCTTCTCCCTCCCTTATGTAACACACCTAATTGAATCAATGACATTTTTCTTATATCTATATTGTTTTCAGAAAATAAATCAGCATGGATAAAAAAGGAAACACTGCAAAATATTTCATTTAAAATAAATTGAACAACAATTAACACGGATCTGCTTTTTACCCGATAATTTTTTCATCTACACCGACGCCTAATCGTTTTATTTTATATTCTACACGTGTTTTAACCAGAGCTTATTGCAGATATAAAATTTAAAGTTAAAAAAATAAAGGAATATCTTCATACATTTATGATATTCAATCATTTTTGTTGTTAAATACATTATTTTCCTTTGCAAACTAATTGCGTATGAATTATTTTTACTACTTATCCACTTATGATATCGTTATTATTTAAAAACCGATTTTTAATATGTAGAAGGAAGGGGTGAGTGTAATTATTTTGTATGTTCCCCTAACAATTTCATAAAAATAAATATCGAAATCTTGAAAATACTATAAAAATATTGCACAGTAACATTTTTTCTAAGTGCTAATGCACTTATATTATTGTGCTATTTTTAATATTATTTTCAATTTTTTCGATATTTTTATTTGTTAGATAGAAAGTAAAGAATAATTATGAAACACCCTCTCCTCTCATTTTAAAAATGCTTTTCTAATTAATCACATTATTTCCGCATACAATAAGTGTATAAGTTTCTTTTTTTTCATATTTGCTTATATTTCCTAATTTAAATTTTAATTCGTCATATATTTTTTTGAATTTCTTACAATGATATAAAATATGGTTGGAATATATTTTTCTAAAAGTTGGTCAGTAACATACTATTACTACACACAGGAATGGTTTAAGAAACTTTGTTGGTCGACCTTCTTCATTAAATACAACAAAACCCCTGCGTTCCATCAAATTATTAAATAGAACTATTATATGGAGAATCCTCACACAACTTTAAAGCAGTTAATCAACTTTTGCCCTTATTAACTTAATTGTTGTTTGTGCGTAATTTGCAGAACACGCGCTTTTAAAAACTTAAGCAAATATATAGAAAACCTTATCTGAAGTTGCCAAAAAGGTTCTGATTAATAAACTTACTAAATTATTTTACATTTCAACTTGTTACTAAGACTAGCCAATTGCGACAAAACTGGGAAATTCAGGAAAGAAAATTGCCAATAAAAAGTACACAAAACTGTATCTCCCCTATAAACAGAAGTTTATTTTAATATTTTTAATTTTCTCTTGCTTTTTTATGTCAACATTATATAAAGCTTAAATGAAATGAATTTTTATATTTCTATTTTATGGAAACCATTGCGGAAAGAATCCATTGAAATTTTTATTTTATGTGAAATAAGGTGAGAGTAGAAAAGAATTTACCTTTGCCAAATTATACACTTCAGGTTCCTCTGGAAGAGCGAGAGTACTTGAGAGACCAAAGAAATAAAATATGACCCAAAGGTCAATTTTCACCTTGGATCTATCGATGAAGCTGCCGTGGCAAAATCTAAAAATAAATTATTGTGTTAGAAAAACGACAAGATGGTTAATCCCCTATAATTTTAACATGTCATGATCAAAATATTATTCTTCCACAATCAGAAAATAGCGATGAAACTGCTGACAGTTTTGAGTTAGAGCAAGATTCTAAGAATATTTACAACTTGATTAAAATTACTCGTTATGCAATTGGAATAATCAGGGATGATATTACATTAAATTCAGGTGCAATTTTCATAGAATAAACTAAATAGGAAAATACATACCATTGGTTATTCCCTACACCAGAATGAGCTTCTTATTAAGGCGTTTTTTAAATCTATTTAGGGAACCGCAAGAAGCTCAACGTCAACTGGTCATTTGTTCAAGGCAACTAAATAAATTGTTTCCATTTTATTTTTCAGGAGTGGGGAACCAGTGAAAGAATGCTTTAACATTTTTTGAGAATAAATTTTGAAGCTTCATATTGCACACATGTGATAGACCTTTCACAAAGCACTTACTGAAGGATTATCTTATGATGAATTTCAGGAATTATTGACAAATGGCGGAAAGCTTTTATTAGTGGATTTCCTGCACATTCACAAAGTGTGATAGTATCCGTAAATTTAACACCTGAATCCCACTGACCAGTCTAAAGACTTTACAAAAGACATAGACATATACTTGTTAAATGTGTATGTTGTGAAATAAGGTCATTTCTGCTTCAAAGAGCTCATATGTGTAGAATTGTTACATGATAGACACAAAAAACAGCCTATCCTGCCTTGACAGAGTACAAAATAGACTTCGTGGCTTAGTGGGGGATGCCCTTTTCTCTACCCTGCAACCTCTCTCCCACAGAAGAGACGTTGCGAGCCTGTCCTTGTTTTATCGTTATTTCCATGGCAGATGCTCGTCCGAGCTCCAATCTCTGGTTCCCCTCGCCAATCTTTCACGAAAAACACCCGTCTAGCTGAATCCACTGTGAAAATTTTCCCCCACTCTATATCTGTGCCTAAATCCAAACGCGGATTCCATGAACAAAGCTTCTTTCTTAGAACTGCACGCCTGTGGAACTCTGTTCCGTCTGCCTGCTTCCCTCCGGACTACAACTTGGATGTCTTCAAGTCCAATGTTAACAAATTCCTAATGAACCGCCCCCTTAAGTAAACACTTCAGCAAATCTCCTCACTAACTTAATGTACTTGCAATAACCCTTATCCCTGAGTGGCTTCCGGGCCTTGATAAGTGGTGATCACTGTGTAAAAAAAAAATAGTTATATTTTCTATTTTGCAATTGTTTGGTGTTTCTGGAGGAGCGTAATTAACTCAGTAACAGTTACCAATATTTGCAGTATGTTTTTCTTTTCATAAATAACTGAAAATTCCAATTTTCTGCAGCTATAACACAATAAATTAAAATGTAACGTTTCAAAAATTTTATTGGGGGAGAATTATAAAATGTTGAATATTAGCATACAGTTATTCTTAAATTTAATTAAATAAATAAACACAATACTCGTTAGGACAAAAAACTGCAAAATACTAATTAATTTAACATATGAATCTTTAAAACACAACGATTTTTCTGTGTACCAAAGTAGACAATTTTAAAATCAAATGCTTTTCTAACGCCTGATGTTAGCAAACTAGTTCGTTTTGTAGTTGTACTCCTTATATGTTTATGCAGCTTTCTCTGCTGTACCATTTTACATTTTCATAAACAAAGTTTAAAACCATGGGAGAACTGAGGCACTTTGATTGGAAAACCAGAAAACTTATGGCCATGCATAATGCATCACACACAAGAAATGATCTTATTCGACTCCACATGAAAAGAAAGATGAAAGACTAGAACGCATTAGCACATACGACTTTGAATGACACAAAAATGAATGTGAAAATAACGCAGCATACAGAAACGATAATCATTGCAGCAAGAAACACAATAGAAAAAAAAGGGCGAGCGATGCTTGAGCGATCAGTTTTTTTGGTTGGATATTTAGTTTTTTGCAAAAAAGACGGTTTGTTTTAGATTTAGTTTGAAAGAATTATTTAAAGATTAATATAAAATATTTGTCTTCGCACAAAATATGGAATGCCATTTCGATTAACTACCAAAACGAAAATATCAACTCGAAAAGTGTTAAACATTTGATCCGCGTTCGGGATCGTTAATTCGGTCCGCTTTGAAATGACGATTGATTTTTTTTACAGTTTACCCCAAAACTAGTCACAGGGACACTTAAATGTTAGGAGCTAATATCAGGGACATACAGTGAAGAGATACTATGCAGGGATTTGGGCAGCAAGATGTCTGTTCACATTACACTTGAACTTCCGTATGTCAGTACAACTGGGGAAGCAGGAATCAGGAAAGAAATTCCAAAATGTAGCAGTTCTGGAGAAGAAAATATTACAGTGGAAGGCTTTCTTACATTTAGGGATCTCTACTCTGTAGAGGGGAGACTTTATTGCTTGTCGGGTTTGTCGGGGATATCTGAATTAAGGGGGTACAATGGCTTGTAGTTCGTCGGAACATACACAATTAAAAAACCTGTAAAACAGGCAAATGGATAGAAAATTTCGTCGAAGGGACAGAAGTTGAAGCTTACATGATAGTTCAGGACCTATCATGTTGGCGACTCTCTTATGAACCCTGTTCAGGAATAAGAGACTAGTATCATATGCATCAACCCAAATGTGACAATATTTCATACATGGGTGAATTGTAGAAGTGCACGAAAACAATAATTAAGGATTTTATCTGCGCAAAAGAGTAGATGCCAGTTCGATTGTTACTACAGAATTCGTCACACCCGGATAATTGACCTCGACTAAAACCCACGACATGCTGTCATCGTGTGTCATCGAGGTTAGCCTGAATTACGTCAGACGTTCTGGCGTGTTAGATTGACCAATACGCTACAATACATGAGTTCATAGGGTATCGTTGATTGGTCGATCGAGGTTGGATAACAATCATTCGCGACCAAATTTACAGGAGAAATTACAGTGAGTTGGCAGTGAGTTCCCGTATTCCGACAGGAAATCAAGAAGTCAGGACCCCCACAACCTTCGTTCGAATCATATCAGAGTAATCTCTAAAAATTCGAATAAAAAAATAACTGACAAAGGAACGGACTATCATCCCGTAACTGCAAGATATCATAAACGTCTCTAAAATATTGAACTTCTTATATTGCTTTTAGATACATGAGTCTGAACTTTTACCACGGTTACGTCCATTGTAAGAATAGAGAGTGAAGATTCTGTCTGGTTTGTCTTCTGTTTTTTTTTTCTTCTTACTGTTGATAGCTTATTTGCATTGCCAATTTGTATGCAGTCAGTCCCGAAAGAAGTTCCCGTCAGAATACCATCAGAATGATCTGTAAAACCCTTTTGAATAAATGAAAAATCGGATGAGAAATAGTATGTCGGCTAGAAACCGCAAGAGATACTTCTTGGACACTTAAATACATACTTTAACTGATTGACTACATATCAGACCGTTCACTGATCATACTGCATTTTCACAGCGAGAATATTCAAGAACCACAAGATCATTTTTGTTCTATTTTTAATTGTAATGTTGCACTGCTGACTGTTCGTTTGAGATCGCTGCTCGTCACTCGTTGGCGTGGAAAATAAGGACTTTTCATATCAAGCAGCGGCATTGCCGTAAAGATAACTCGTTTCTAACAAATTATATCAAAACAGAGATCTACAAGACACATAAAAACAACAAATGTCGATATGGTACAACAGTTATACTATGTATATTTGTGGATATTTTGTGATATTGCCCTAAACATTCACAGCCACCTGAACAAATTCAACTTCAAGATGTTTTGCATTAGGTAAAATATTTTCATGGTCGATAAATGTGCCCCTTTTGTTTGTTGTCATCATTTCATTCCGAAAAAAATGTCCCTAGAAAATGCGTCAGCAGGATTAGAACTTCGAAAAAGGGTTTTCTGAAATCAACCACTACCTATTGATAAAGTATCTCAATTATTTTTTTTTTAAATGATAAATACAACGTGATATCCTATGAATACTACCGGATTATTTAGTAATGACATGTTTTCATCATCAAATGGGTAATAATAGTAAGAAAAAGAGATAAACTCGTCCACTCAGAAGGCCTTATATTTTCAACTAATCTGATAAAGAATGTTGACAGTAAGAGGGTCTACAAATAGTTGAGACACTGATAATCGATAAGATTAAAAACATAAAACTGAAAAACTCGATCATTACAGAGTGCAATAAAATGAAGACGTACTCTTATTTAGAATAAAATATACACCATATATGCTGAAATAAAAGTTATCGTTGTTAAACCGACGATATACTTCATTAGAATGTAAATGGATTGAGGTATTTGGGCAGAAGAAGACGTAAAATTCGTATCATGTATGTAGTGTTGCAAAAAGAGGGGATTCAATAGTATCTACATAAAAAAGATGATCGAGGTTTCTTAGTGTTGCATATCAGATTAATATAGGGGAAAAATAATTTTGTACACGTCGGAAATTATTGAGGTGTTTTACTTTGTGAAGTGACAAGTGAAAAATACTAAGAAATTAAGTGAAAAAGAATCAGAAGTCTAAAAAGAGAGAGACAAATGGAGAGACCGAGAGAGAGAGAGAGAGAGAGAGAGAGAGAGAGAGGGAAGTAGAGGGAGGAAACATTATTTGTAAATAAATTACACGGTTTATTATTAAGAATACTAAAAGATTAAATAATGACAACTGGAATATATTGGATAGCGCTGACTGCAAATAGCTCTGAGAGCACTTTAATTGGAGCTCAAAAACAAGGCACTCGCACTAACCCCAGAAAACATACAAAAAATTCCCTAAGACTTGTGTTCAAACTGTGTGGTAAAATAAAGATACCGGTGCCCATATTAAACCAGAATGGTCTTTGGTAGCAAAACATCAGCATCAACGATGAAGATACGAAAAATCGCTCACTATATGCAAACTCCTGGATATATTTCATAGTGAGATTTAGTATGAGCACAAACCAGAAGTGGTACTTGGAATATGTGCATACAAACTGATAGTTTTCGATATTCAAATGTTTTTAAAAACAAGAATAATAGAACTTACTCATTTACATAACTGTCGTTTATACAACAGTGTACATAGGATAGAACGTTAAAGCACAAATTTTAAGGTGTAAAATGGGGATAGGTTAGACAATTAAACTATATATATATATATATATATATATATATATAGTATTGCCATTAAAATTTCATGTCTAAAAAGCATATATGATTTCAGGAATATCTGAATAAATTGGTGAGTGTGTATGAAGAAGCTGCGACAATATATCTCACATATCTAGGAGATCTATTGCGCGTCTATTGGACGTGTAACAAAAAAGCGTAAAGTCTTTCTCTGTATTTAGACCGTTTATTGCCCCAGAACTTAATTCCTCCTAGCTTAGAAACATGGAATATAATTATGTCTGTGAGCTCTTTGGAGTATGTCTGCGTGTATGATTATGTAAGAAGTGTGACAATGCCAGACTATTCTAGCAGAAAGAACTCTTTATTGCAGATTCCGGTCTCATATAAAATCACGTTGTGTAAAATGAACGTAACGAGTACGCTTCGTATGTGCTAGAAAGCGCGAACTTTTCTACTTAATTTCCTTTGCTTTTTCTTTTCTTTTAATTTCATAGCTTGTTTCCCAATTGAACAAACGAATAGATTTGAACAAATAAAGTGGGAAGTAACTTGACAGTTTCATAAACGGTACATCCACCCGGAAGGCAATTTCCGGCGTGTGTTGCTCATCTACCTTCCCCCACCTCTGCCATGGATGTTCGTCGCTAAGCTTATCAATATTCCACTTTAAAATTTTACCGTTCGTTAATGTATTCTTTTATTCTAATGCGCGATTTGGGAGATTAAAATGAAAAGACTCGACAAACAAAGGGAAGGCGTCGCTAATTAATTCCGGTAATCAGTTTTAATTCAATGAGTGAAAATTCAACGAGAAACACGCCTGAAACCGGACGAGATTAGATTAAACGAAATTAAAAGATGGCGATTAGAATAGCTCCGTGGTTTGCTTGATAGAATAGCACGTGCAGCATTTGCAATTATTCGTCAAATAGTTTTGGTTTAATTATTTGGTTAACTTGAATTAAGTTTCTTAACTGGGTCGCGGTTTTTATAACGTATTAAGTGATGTAGCTTCCAATCGTTACATAATGAGGTTCGTGTTTGATTACACTTTCATTTCATTCAATTCAATTTAATTTTGCAAACTGTCACTTTAACAGCAATTTAAGTGAAAGGTGGTGATAATTAACAAATAACAAGGTACAAAAAAAACAACACTTGTCTAAATAAATTTTAACTTATTGCGTTGTTAACGCATTTATTATCTGTTTAAGAGTATATTCCAAGCTCCTGGACCTTGATTATGAAAGCGGTCATACTCCGTTTTATTAATACTCAAAATCCACAGACTGGAAGTCACAAAACAACGTGATTTTCAGGAAAAATTATTTTCTGTCGTAGCTGGTGAGATTTCAGGAGATAAGAATGCGCATTCCCAAATATGGATTATAGTAAACTGAGTGACTATCTGTCTATGCATCTCTTATTAATCTCACGTATACATGTTCTTTTGTAAAAATCGTCTTTATTAAATTTAAACATCGACGTCATAGTTGACCAAAGGTCATCGAAATCCCCGAAAATCAATATTACGTGTGTTCAAATACAATTAGTAAGTCTCGTATTCCGATTCTTTACAAATATATAAATATTTAACTACATAGTTGCTATTTTCCCATTATCGTAAAAAACACATGCAAATTTGCTGATATTTTCTGAAATGTAAAAACACACTTTTACATTTTAACATTAGACTTTTTTTTACATTAACATTTTTACATTACACTTTTTTACATTACACTTTTTTTACATTACACTTTTTTACATTACACTTTTTTTACATTACACATTTACATTAACATTTTTACATTACACTTTTTTTTACATTACACTTTTTTACATTACACTTTTTTTACATTACACATTTACATTAACATTTTTACATTACACTTTTTTTTACATTACACTTTTACATTAACGAACGGTAAACGCGTGTTCATTGTTAACATTAATATATCTGAAAACGATACACATGCAAAGAAATATTGTCGCGCATCCAAATGGAAAACTTTTCACTAAGTGACCTCCTCTCCTAAATCAGACCACCCACTCCCTACTGAATAGATAGCATCTCGGTACCACAAATGCCATTCGACCGGCGGGGCCAAGGGTAACGGCCACCGTGATTTTAGCCTCGAGTGTCCAAGAAGAAAAAACAAAAGCTAAGTAAAATTTTTAACTGTTTCGCATGTAATTAAGCAAATATTCTTTACATTTCCAGGCATATTGTAACCGATATTTTTTCTCCACTTAAATAGACCATTTCGCAGTTTACAATCCCATCTAACTTAAATAATAAGTCAATGCTATAGTAAACACAAACTCGGTAAAAAAAAGAAGAAATTATGCTAATTTATTTAGAGGACATGAAAACTTTATTTAAGTATGATACTTAATATAATCAGCCATCGAAAGGCAATTTTTTTAATAGGACAAAAAAAACAATAAAATAACGTTAATAAGATATCAGTGACCTCCCCCCTACCTTGTACACTGCCATTTCCTTTCCGGACACCTGTTCCAAACATATGCTCTTGATCAATCATTTCATCAAAATACGAAGATGAGGGGTTCCTATGTCTTACACAACAATTTATCAGTCTGTACAATTGTCTATAAACTGATATCATCAAACATTAGATAAGCTGGTTTAAATTTTCCTCTCTTGACAAAATTGCCAAGCGAAATACAAACGGATTTTCCTTTACAATAGAGGATAGAACTGAAGCAGTATACTTAATATGTACAATACGTGCGTACTAAACTAAACCACCTTTGCTACCTATATATAATCGCCTATACTGAATCTTCATCAGCTCACAACTGTCTGTATCCTCAGTCTCTTAATTTCTCAAATATTATATCACCAAGACATCCTTCTGAATAGACACAAGAATTCTTCTGAGCAGTTTAACATCCAGTAGTCATATATCTAATCCTCATGAAATTCCTTATATCACTTTGAATATTGCCTTAAATTTTCATTCTATCCCTAAGCTAATTAGAACACTTCATAATACTCTATTCAACTACTTTTAAAATTAGATAAACTTAGCATTTCACCCTTGTCTTGCCCGGGTATTTGGAGGTATATGTTAAGCACAAAAAAAAAGAAAAGCGGTCATTTTTTTAATTTTACCTCTAATATGACCCCTTAACATTTATTGTTTTGGGATCAAATGAAATTATTAATTTAGAACCGTGTCCAATGAAGCTATATCCAAAATTTCAAGTGCTTAGACCCAAAATTTTCGGAGGAGTTTGGTAGAGTTCTCAAAGGTCAAATCATTGAACTTTGATCCCTTGACAGCATAATTTCTGGCCAAAAATTAATAACAAAGATTTTCCCAAATATCAGTACCCTGTATATCAAATTTCAAGTCTGTAGACTTAAAATTGATAGAGTTATTGCGTAGGGAAATGTACACACACAGACATTTTCACCTTTGTAGGTATATAGATATAGATATAGATTTATCATAAAGGTAAATCAGTGTATATGCCAATCGTAATTGATTACATAAGTTTCAGTTTTTATTTAAAGATGTCCTTTCAAATTCTTCCCAATAAGAAAACATCAATGCATATATAATGTAATTTATTAAAAATTGTAGTTTTCTATGTTTTTCATAGGACATTTTTGACGGAGTAATCTACTAAAAATTTGAATAAGATATAATGTTCTTGGTTATTAAGTTGCAAAATAAATAACACTGGGATGTTGAAAGCTTTTATATACACAGACACACGCACACACACACACATATAGATATATAGATAGATCGATAGATAGAAAGATATATACATAGAAAGATGGATAGATAGATACGCTGATTGATAGATACATAGGTAGATATAGTATGTTACTTTCTAATAATACATGATAGTATCTTCGTGATGTAATGACGTTTTATTTATCTGGAGTAGGAGTTTATAATTGTAGTGGAATAATAAAGAGTGTTCAGTATCGATTTTTGTTCATATTTGATTTTTAATAATTTATACTTAAACAGTTTACTACTCGTGTAAGTGACTAATGTTATGACTATCTATGAATGTGACACAATCGCTTACCGGATTAAGTGTCTAGGTGCGGTAGTTTATAGACATTTGTTTTACATCTAGGATTCCATGAGTGTTAAGCATTATGAAAATCGTCAGGGATTTCCTATTTAAGTCAAAAGGTTGAAATGTCGTCTTCTACGCCGGTTGTTAAATCTTATCTTCAAGTTGTTTGCGTTATTAATAAGCTGATGTTACTGCTACTTTATTAAATAATCGAACAACACATTTATTTTATATTTTTTATGATAATAATTGAATAATATTTGGCAAAAAAAAAAAAAAACGAGAGTTGTCTAAGCTGAGGAACCACCGGCAGCATACAGAGTTTAACATTTAATGGCTTTTAAACATATTCCCTTGTGGCGAACGAAAGGCAAAGGGTGGGAAAATTGCGATAAATAGAAGAGCAAGACGAATGGAGAAATAGAAATGTATATTAAAAACAGAGTGAATGAGAAATTGGTATAGTACGGACGTTAGATTTCTTAGGATTACTTTGGCTTTGGGACAGTAATCGCCGGCGAGATTAGTGTCTGTCGTTTTTTATAACATATTTTTAATATCATATGTGAAGCTGTTATAAGGAAACCGCATATAAGGCTCCTACACGTGTGAATATTGAGTTCGCCAAAGTGTCTTTTTTATCATTTTGAATATACGTGTATTGCAATCAGTCATACGTATACAGATCTGAATCATTTTTACTACATTGATCAAACCCATTCTAAAAATCGATTCTTTATATATTTGCATGATAATCGAAATCATCCTAAGAAAGAAGAGTTACGCAATTTTGACCAAAATTACTACCCAACACAACAGACTTAAATCACAAGTGCATTTTTAAAGTTTTATTACCACACAAGCCGAAAGAGAAGCATTTTTATGTGACATGGGTACGTTCGAAATTAATATTTCTGTTTAAAGCAAATTGCACCATGATACCTGAATTTTACATTTTATACTTATATATAAGCAATTATCACCGCACAAGCAAAAATCCAGGCATATACAATCAACAGCATATTCTTTAATATGACAAGAGCGCGTTTGAAATGAATGTTTCTGCTTAGAGTACAATTGGATTATGTTACTTGACTTTTGCATTTTAAACTTTAATTCAAGCTATTATATATAAATTTACGTTTCTAAAATCAACAATAGGTGCTTTACAGTGCAATGTAGACTTCAATCTGTTGTGCAGTAAGTAAGTGTTAGAAACATGTGAAACTTCCTACTGATGAAGCAGGATAAGGTCTCTTACTAAGACAGGCAATAAATCGATTTGATTGAAAAATTGCGATTTCACGATTCTAATGACAATAAAATATGCGAGAGTGAAACATTCGTGTATCATCATTTTATACAGGCAAAGGCATGTCTCCCTTCTAGTATATATATATATATATATATATATATATATATATATATATATATATATATATATATATATAATAGAAAGGAATTATAATTAGAAAACATGCATGTTTTCAAACGTATGTACAATTACGTATGCAAAAGCAGAAAATAGTTTGGAGCATACAAACTCAACGCTAGTTTATGTCCGAGATTTCCAAAAGTCTACAATCATTTCGAATCGCCCGAGGTGGTATGGACATCTACTCATGTTTTCCAATGTTTACCAGTGCCTGAAAACCATTACAGAAAAACAAATCAGATATCTGAATATATGTAATGGATGCATGATAACAAACTTTAGATTAGTAGCTAAGAGAATAAACAAAGCAAAAAAAGCACATATGCTTGTATATATATATATATATATATATATATATATATATATATATATATACATATATATAAATATATATATGTTTCTATTTATATTTTGCCAAATGAAATAGAAGTTAAAGTTATCGAATTTATTGTATAAATATATATAAACTAACAGGTAACCCGGCATTAAGCGGTCGTAAAATATGCATAAATATATTTTATACATATAGAAACTGAGAGGTGTGCATGCGAGTATTATGGGTATTTTCTGTTTGTTTTAAACAGTTCACTCCTTGCAAGTAAAGAAATACTCGAGATCAGATCAAAATCAAAGCGTGAACACAGTAAATCAAGAAGATAACAATTAGACCAACTTTACTCGGTTTTTAAAAGAATTGCCAAACCTTCGCATTCTTAATATAGGGAATCTCTCATTCACATATAAGATTTTGTGAAACAGTTGACAAACAGATTAAAGCCCGATAGCACCTAGGTACCAATTATTCAATTTGAAGCCCTTAGAAACCCTTTTTTCGGATGTAAACGGATTTTAAAAATTCCACAAATCTGAATACCCTATATACTAAATTATTATGTAGATAAAAAAATCGTGTAGTTCAGAAGTGTTTTCAACACATTTATACTTACAACCTTCTAATACTCAACATAAAGAAGATGTCATGTAAATGATTCGCGCATGCACATTAGTTAAATAGTTTAGAAACAAATAACACCCCGATGACCCCAACGTATAAATGTTTTATTTTAGACCACTTCGCAGCATTTTTCCTGACTACAACTGATTAAACATTTTTCCACATGACTGTATGCAATATATACTAATTTTCAAGTATGTAGATAAAAATTCATAGTTTATATAAGTTGAGAAATGTCCTAAAACATGCGCATTGTAATAAATATAGGGAAGAGATTAACACAATATTCTTTAAAATAACTTATGAATACGTCATATATTACTAGGAATATGTTTATGTTTATTAAAAATAGCTTTTTTGGCTATATTCGCGTATCAATTATCTCGACCCATCGATGGCATTTTTGTATATAATATTCCTTGATTATAAATGTTCCCCCAGCACACATTCCGATAGCATGTTTTCTCTTATGCATTATTCGTTCAACAGCATATGTAAGTCTTGTTTGGTCTTCTTGCAATCATTTTTTTTTTATTTTGGGCGAGCCAATGTTGAAGCGTTCGAACATTAGTGTGCCAAAAAATGAAAACAAACAAGAATTATCCCTGCTAACAAAACGTATATATATATATATATATATATATATATATATATATATATGTATATATATATAAGTGAAAGTGTATTCTCTGTCTGTCTGTCTGTCTGTCTGTATGTCTGTGTACAGTTTTCTACGCAATAGCGCTGTGAATTTTAAGTCTACAGACTCTAAATTTGATATGCAGGGTACTGAGATTGGGGAAACTCTTTTAATCCATTGTCGACCAGTAATGTGGCCATAGAGTCAAAGTTCAACGATTTGACATTTGAGAACTCTACCAAACTCACCCGCCAATTTTGGGTATATACAATTAAAATTTTAGGTATAGGTCCCTTGGACATGAATCTAACTAAATAACTTGATTCGAGGCCAAAAATAAATGTTAAGGGGTCATAATGGGGGTCAAGCCTACAGAAAATGGACTGTGATTGATGAAAGTATGATAGGTTATGAAAAGGAGGCGGTTGTAAAGAGATAGGTTTTGATACTCCAAAATTTTATACTAAAGCAAAATATGATGAAAGTACAGATAAATATCGCGAACATATATTTGTTTCCATTCGTAGCTAAGAATGACAAACAAAATGATGTTTCCTTACAAAGAGGAAATGTTATGTATATAATAATATGAATATACAAGAAATAAATGTTACCTTAGTCAATAAAAGTTACTTTTATGGTAGAAAAGTTCATTGGTTTGTATTTTTAAGTAGTTTGTAAAAAAAAAATTTTTTCTTTGATTCACGAACCGAATTAAAAAAAAATCAAAATGGCAGCGACTTTTAAATGGAGAGCACCGTTTTCAATTTGAAGGAGGGGCACCTGAGCATTCTGTGTTAACAATTTAAGAGAGTTCAGTAAACATAAGGAATATTTATAGACATATCTAAATGTTTTCCGTTATTTTGTGCTCGAGGAATATTCAATTATGGCATGTGTAGTTTATATAAAAAATTCATTTAAGTAGTTATCCCCTCAAATTTCGTTTTAATTTCGGTTCACCGAAATTATTTCAAGTAAAGAGCATTAAAAACTATTTCAAAACAAAACAAAAAAAACGAACTGAACTTTTATTGACTATCATTACATTTATTTCTTATATATTTATTTTTTAGGGTAGTCGTTTGTTAGCTTTTCTGCTAAACACTATTACTAATTAATATCGATGAAATATAAAAAAACAAAGAAACAAAAACAGTTTTGAAAATAATGAAGCTTTACTTATTTTAGAAAATAATCCGAAACAGCAAAATCGGATATTAGAAAGTAAACACGTAATTTCTTTAGTTTTTTAAAAGAAAGAATCCATATGAATATGAATAAGAAGAAAATGGCGCCCTTATCAAGAAAAACGGCTTCGATTCAGTTTACAGTATTAAACAGTGTAGTAGTGCGCCGTCGGATTCAGGGTTGTACTATTGTAATGTAATGAACACGCAGAAAGGTTTGTAATCAACTGAATTCCTTCTAGTACACTGACAAAAAAGCTTAAACAGATATATAAATAAAAATAAAAAGTTATGTAAATGTTTTTAAAAAGACACGTAATCACGTGAGCAGGATTTTCCTTCTTTTGACACGATAACAAGTAATGTTCTTACTTTTTATTATTTATCTATTTATCTGTTTTCGAAAGACTGCCACTTGAAAGTGAAGAAGGAAAAATACAGAGTTATGCAAAATTTGTGTCGAGAATTGCCTAAATTCCGACTTTTTTTTTTTGCTTTCTCTTTAATAATAACGTGAAGTAATAAGGTGAATTTATTCGACACAATATGATTCATCGCAAAAAAAAAATTAAAAGCTAACGTGAATTAAGATTAAAGTTAAAGTGTTATTGTGGACACTCACCCATGTTAAAAAAAAACCTTGTTAAACTTCGTGACATATTCACATTCTATGGAGGTCAGGCGCGAACGAACACCCAATAATTTTATTATACCATATTTCTTCAAACTGAAACATAATTATCAAAGTATACTTACGCAAATGGATATGAAAATTTTTGTTAAATTTTGTGCCATATTTCCATGGAGTACAGGCGCGAACGCAGACCCCCACAATTTTAATATACTATCTCTATTTAATTTAAACATACTTAACACAGTATTCTTATGTACATCTATATCAAAACCCCTTGTAAACGTTTTTTTTTTTTCATTTTTTTTATTTTCATACTTCGGGGGCCAGGCGCGAACGCAGACCCCACAATTTTTGGAACCACCGTTCTGTCAGATCAAACATACAATTTCCTGATCCTCGTTACATCTAACATTATATATAATCAGTTTTGTTTAAAATAATCAACCATATAGCAGCCTATTCGTGACCAGACACACACGCACACACGTTCAGCTATATATATATATATATATATATATATATATATATATATATATATATATATATATATATATATATATACATATATGCATATATTTATATATATATATATATATATATATATATATATATACCTCAATTTTATATACCGTAAAAGGTTTAAATAAATATTTAAATAATAATTAAATTACAAATATCCAAAAATATTGGGCATTAGAATATAATCAAGGACAGATAACCTCTTTCTTTAAAGTATTCAGGGATTGAGTAAATTCCACAGAATCGTTCACAAAAAATAAATAAATAAACAATCTTACATTTAAAATGCAATAAAAACCATTCATATTATTTCTGAGATCCCGTAGTCCGGTAATAATACAATCAGGCTACGTATCGAGCAGTCGTGGGTTCGAATCTCAGTAAGTTTTGCTCTTCGAACGAGAAGTTAAACTTCGAAACAGGTCATGCCTATAGATAACTAAATTTTATGCACGCAAACATATTTAAATAAATCTTTAAATAATAAATTAATTACAAATAATAAGTCCCTAATACGCGACTAGTATATACACCAAAAGCAGATAACTTCTCCCTTTAAAGCACTCAGAGAGAGAGAGAAAGAGAGAAAAATAACCGGAATCGCTTTTAATGAATAAACAATATAAACAATCTTATATATATATATATATATATATATAATTTAAAGGAGATTATAACAATAGTCTAAAGAGCTAAGTGTATTTTAATGTAACAGTGAAATTACTAGTTAAATTAAAATACAGGAAATAGAAAGTGCTCGTTGTAATTTAGATATATAATAAGCTCGATAGTTAAATGTCCTAGAGCTAATTCAATATAAAGTAATGCGATTTATAATTTAAAAATTTAAAAACAATTTTAAAATTTATAAAATACAAATTTTAATTAAATTAAAAATCAGTTTCACAAGAAGGAACAACAACAAAATAAATTATCTGTACGATCGTTTCGGAAATCCCTGCATTTTATTGTGGTATACATGAAGTTATGTAGAACAATTATATATAGTTTTTTTGGTAAGCACGGTCTCCTCATCAGCAAATTTAGGAGGATTTTTATTGAATTTAAAAGACACCATAAATAAACCTAGCATTAAAAGTAAGGCAGATGAATCTGAAAAAATTGAAATAAAACGTTTGGATTTAAAATTTATAAGAAAATTAATATGGGTTAGAGATAGAAATGAGTAGAAAAAATATATATTTTTGAATTTACATAATAAATTTGATTTAAAAATATATAGAGATAGTTACCTTTTAGTTTTTCTTTTTTTGAAACCAGGAACTGTGTTTAAAGTAGTCATTTAGATGTTTGCTATAGCTTTTTATTTTATTGAATGATGAATTTTAAAAGGGCGACGCTCGTGCAATAAATTGTTTTCGTTAGCGTATTTTTTATTTAAAGACGCTACAGTTTATATATATAGAGAGAATATTTATTTTACAAGTTTTTAAGGGGAGATAATTGTCATGTGTTCTTGACTTTATTTATTATTTGTTTTACGGGTATAAGGGATGTAATTGGTCTAACTTAGTTTATTAAAAAAAAATAAAATAATTGTAATCTATTTTTACTAATGAGTAATTTTTAATGATTTAAGGTCGTTTATATTTATTAAATTTAAACCAACGTTTATGATTACATGTCAGAAGCTCGTGTCTTGAATTTAATAGTTTGGTTGTACTTTTTATATCTTCATATTTTAAAATTTTTAGGGTCTCTTTTGTACATAGTGCACAAAATTTATCTCCTGGTTTATATGATTTGCAAATCTCAATTATTTGCCATTTAAAGTTGAAAGAAATATTGCTATTTTTTAGTTGCCAAATATAGTTGGATAGAGTAGTTTTGTTTGATAGAGAGTTGAAATTGTATGTTTTATTAGGCCAGATGTGGAACCAATATATATTACCTGTTGATTATTGTGATTATTTTCCGTTAGGTCTATTGTTGGATTATTATGTGGTGGGTTGATTAGTAATTGATCGGTAGATTGATTTAAGTTGGTGTTATTATTTAATCTGGTAGTTGAGTTATGGCTGTTAATAGGTTCTTTTAGATTTGGAGTTTTTGATACTGTGCAGCTATAGATAACATTTTTAATTTTACATGAGCCTGGTAGGGGACATTTATTTTTTCTTCTACAGTTACAGTCCGATGTATTTTGTATAGTTGTATTTTGTAGTTTATTAATTTTCTTATTATTAGGCAATGTCTTCCCGTATACGAGTTAAGAAAAATAACCAAGAGACAAAAAAAGATAAAACCAAACTACAAATATTAGATAATAATAAAAATAAACAGCAAACTAAAACCCGTAAACGTAAGAATAGACACAAGGAGATCCTATGGTTTAACCCCCCGTATTCCAAAAACCTAGAAACAAACATAGCCAGAGAATTTTTTAAAATATTAGATAAGAACTTTAAAGCCCCCCATAGATATCATAAAATTTTCAATAAGAACACAATTAAAGTATCTTACTCTACTATGCCTTACCTTAATCAGAAAATAATTAGCTCATCTGGCCTAATAAAACATAGAATTTCAACGCACAAACATTCTTTTAAAGATAACTCTCTATCAAACAAAACTACTCTATCCAACTATATTTGGCAACTAAAAAATAGCAATATTTCTTTCAACTTTAAATGGCAAATAATTGAGACTTGCAAATCATATAAACCAGGAGATAAATTTTATGCACTATGTACAAAAGAGACCCTAAAAATTTTAAAATATGAAGATATAAAAAGTACAACCAAACTATTAAATTCAAGACACGAGCTTCTGACATGTAATCATAAACGCTGGTTTAAATTTAATAAATATAGACCACCTTAAATCATTAAAAATTACTCATTAGTAAAAATAGATTACAATTACTATTTTTTTATAAATTAAGTTAGACCAATTACCTCCCTTAGACCCGTAAAACAAATAATAAATAAAGAACACATGACAATTATCTCCCCTTAAAAACTTGTAAAATAAATATGCTGATGAGGAGACCGTGCTTACCAAAAAAACTATATATAATTGTTCTACATAACTTCATGTATACCACAATAAAATGCAGGGATTTCCGAAACGATCGTACAGATAATTTATTTTGTTGTTGTTCCTTCTTGTGAAACTGATTTTTAATTTAATTAAAATTTGTATTTTATAAATTTTAAAATTGTTTTTAAATTTTTAAATTATAAATCACATTACTTAATATTAATATATATATATATATATATATATATATATATATATATATATATATATATATATATATTGGAAAAAATTACCCGTCGTTGATTAGCTTAAAACATAGTCTTCAAAAATTGAATCAGGTTTTATATAGCAATACATTTTAAATAGATCTTTATTTACTGCATAATTGTTGCATCTTATATTCACTTTCATCTCATAGACATACAAACAGACAAGCAAGCAGGCGTTGCATCGTGGTATACAGTGTTGTCAAAAAGTCAGGTAACATGTTAAAGGTAGAAAAAAAAAAAGGTGAATGGCCAGCCAGATCTCCGGATCTTACCCCTCCTGATTTCTGGCTTTAGGGCTATGTAAAGGATAGCGTTTATGGCAAGAAGCCTGATACAATAGCGTCTTTAAAGTTATTTATTGAAGAGGAGATTGCGCGAATATCAGCTGACATGATTCCAGGTGTTACACAATCAGTGGTTAATCGCTTCCAGCGATTGATAGAGAGAAATATAAACATATTTCATGTTTGTTTCATTTTATATTTCAATGTATTGTACTTAAATATACGTGTATTGCTAATATCGTTTTTCTTTAAAATGTTACCTGACTTTTTGACCACCCTGTAGATATACCAACATAAAAACCTGACATTGTTCTGATCATTTTTTTGTGAGTGTACGGGCGCAATTGCGAATGTACATTAGGGTAATTAGTGGGAATATTTAGTAACAAAAACACTAATTAGCGTCCCCATTATAAGTAAACTCTATGAGGACCCACCTCTCTTCGTAGGAATTAACAATGAACCTCGTAGACTTCCGTTTCCCATAGTGGGTAATCATGGCAAGTTCGGTAGCTCATAGTCAAACGAATGAGCGTGCATAGTGTTGAAAGTTTTAAGTTACACAACTAGGACGCCATCCTCGTCGGTAGGGGGTTATCCTATCTCTTCTTTCTTCCTCTAACTTATGTTTACCTTGTTAAAAATCGAGTCATTCTTTCTAAAATAATTCCTCGTTTACGCTTTTTTTTTTAAAACTATCTGAGCGGGGATGTTTTACCGTTTTGATTATAGACACGCCGTTTGTTTTTTTTTATTATTATTCCAAGAGATTTTTTAGATTGATGGAATTCTGAGGAAACTGCGTTTTCTGGCATACTGGAACTGCTGACTGACTGCGTCTTTCTAACTGCCATACCCTCGGCCGATAAAAGAACTAACTCTCTCTGTCGCTCTTTCTCTTTCACTCTATCTTTCTCTCTCTCCTCCACCCCCCTCTCTCTCTCTCTCTCTCTTTGACTCGTTGGACTTACGAAAGGACTCTCACTGTCTCGCGCGTTCTCTCTGTCTCTTTCCCTGGCCCTTTGACTCTCTCGGGACGTACGGACAGACTTTCTGGCGAGAAACAGTTTGACACCGCTATTTTTTCCCGAAACTGTGGTCGGGTAAGAACGTTATTTCGTTCACTCTATCGTCTAATCAACTCGTGTCACATTGACTTATTCCCATGTTGATTGGTTAAACCGATCCGCCAAATCGTCTGACGCAATTTACGTCTTCCCTAATGACATGCGACGGCAACATGCCCTGTGTTTTAGCCGTAGAAGACTGTGTAATTCTCCGGTTTTGACTATTTCAATTATTATCAATCGAAATGACATTCAACAATAAAATATAATAATTCTTACACTCGAATCTCAAAGCGAATTCCGAGGCGAAACATGATTATCTTATCAAGATCAATTCCTTCCGAATTGAAATATATTTTTGCGCATAGACAAATTTTTAAATAATAAGTGAAAAAATATCTGATCAAAATCATGTATTATTGAACGCACGCTTGCCTCTGATAGTGTGTGTAAGTGTTTTAATGAAAGGCCAAATACACGTCAATTTCTGCAGAATTAAATGTTTAAACTAAATATGCTTGTTAGCAATTCATGTACGTAGATATTTCCAATTGCACACACTTCAGCTGAATTTCCAAAGCGAATCAACACCTTCCCTCCTATCCGGAAATATATTTTGCGAAACAACCGGTATTTGTGATTTTCGCATGATTATTGCCTCATTTTATTATCCAGCCAAACACACACTGGCCGCTATGATTTCTAGGTGGCATTAATATTAATCAGAGCCTGAATGTATTATAGCAATAAGCGGTTCCTATGGGCTTTATTTAACGGGACTAGCAAGTCTGGGCTGCCATTGAGACGTATTCGTTATTTATTTTGTGTGGCACGCTTGATTTTCATGGACTTCGATTTCTAATAATAAATAATTTTACTAAGCATTATTCATAAATTTGGGTGTCGGTTTCGATTAGTTTTTTTATCAAAAACTTTTCATAAGTTTTGGTTTATATATATATATATATATATATATATATACATATATATATATATACATACATATATATATAATGAAGTAAACAGCTGAACATGTGAAGTTTGTGATCGCATACTCCCAATTACAACTGCTAATTACAACCACAAAAAAATCACATGCTGCATTAGCAGTGTCAGATGTCGGCATTACAAATTAGTGATACAAATTTTAATAATTAGACTCACTATATTTGAAGCTTATGACTACTTTTAAAATATAATTTAAACCCTAATTTTTTTCAATACAATGAGCAAAGACGAAATTTCAAAATAATAAAAGGTTTAATAGAAAAATATGCAACATTTTTTTTAAATCGTTTTTCTTTAAAAAAAAAAAGATTTCAAGAAATCCAACGAATTTTCACTTACTCCGAATATAAAGATATATGTAATTTCCAAAAAATCACTTACCTATAAAAAATAATAATCGGTGCGTACATTCTTCATTTTCAAGAATTTGTCAATATATATCATTTATATTCCATGTAATTTTGAATTAAAAGAATTTTTAACCGAGAATTCAAAATGACCACAATTTTTAATTATAATGTTTTATGTTCAGACCGGAGTTGTTTATCTTTCTTGCGGTTGAAAAATACGGCAGCTCAAAACCGCTATAATGATGCGTGAAAAAAGTTAAATTATTTTTGGTTGTCTCCCCTTTGAATTTCTGACATTCGTTTGCTGTCAATAATAAGTTTAGTCAATATGTATCACCGTATTTGAAAAATAATCGCATTTCACTCATCAGTTTAATTAGTAAGTTGCCGTTTAAAAACAACTAGCCGACTATTTTTCCATTTTTTTCTCTTAAGTATTACATGAGTTTTTTATTTTAAATATTTTATTTCTTTATTATGCAATGATTTTTTTTCAAAAATCTAAAAAAGCAACAAAATTGATGTAGGTGTCCAATATTTTCAAAATATGAAGTTCTACTTAAAAAAATGAATAAGGTTTCAAACTTTTGACTTTATAGGTAAATTTGCACATAACAATTCTTTTGTTTTTGTTTTAAATATGATTATTTCATTCATTGATATCTTAACTTCAATTTATGATATATAAAATTTTAAGTGCGAAAATTAATTTTTTTCATTTTAATAGACGTTTCAAAATGGGGGGGGGGAGTAAAAAATGTTTGTCTAGAATATTTTTGCAGTTTATAAGAAAGACCATGAAATTTTACATTAAACCAGAAAATATCTTAAAAATCATGGTAAAATTTTTGAAATATTTTTAAATTGAAAAAATTGAAATAAATTTAAGTCGTAAAATTCAATTCATTTCATAACGTAGAAAAAATGACTGCATGATCGCGCGCACGCACTTGGTAATCACTTTTATTTAAAACGAAAACTAATGTTTCTTTTATTTTTTAAAAACTTGAATAGTTTATTTTGAAAGTATATTCCATAAAGAAATTAAACAATCCACTTTAAAAACAAAATTCCGAGTTTTGTATATTTTATTCGCAGTTTTGTGTAAAGGGTATCGAAAATTCCCCAAAACTTCTGACACAGTTACTGCTGCACATAAAAGAAGCAGACATCTTCCACATAGACACGAAAACACTTGCGTGGTCTGTTTTAGCAAATACAAAATATCAGTTTTTTAAGAGGAGCCCTTGATTGCGGAAGAAACAAACAAATCCAGTAAAATGTGTTTTAACAATTGATCTTGGCACAAATGTACAAGGTAGTTTATGACCTTAATGTCATATTTGGACACACGGACGTAGTTTTGTGTGCATTGCCAATTTATACAACAATTACAGTGATTGTGGTGATACACATTGAAATGACAATCGTTTAATACGGAACAATTTTCATATATATCCAGAAATTGATCATTGAGGAAAAAGCCTTTTAACAGCGTGTATCATGGGGATGTCTGAAAGATTATTCCATAGTGACCCTATGCGTTTATGTAATATTCAATAGATATTTTCCCAACGTTATTCATCTCAAGGGTGACACAAATATGTTTTCTTTGATGAGAAAAAATACCTCATTTTGGGATATAGTAATATTTTTCTGCTCATAAAATATGTTTGTATTGTGCATGTTTTAGTTTTCAATAGTGACACAATATTTTAGCAACGCTTTACCTTAGGTATGATTTTATTTGCTATGAAAGCGAACTATAAATTTTTGCAACATCAAAGACCAGTAAACGAAAGTGACGAAGATAAAAGAGACACGTTTCAGCGTTTACAAAGTCAGAAAGCGAAAAACTTTTTACCCAATGTCAACAATTACATTTGGTTTGGCAAGGCTGGGATATAATGCTTCCAAATGTTTTAAGTGAGGATTTACAAGCCGTTATTTTGAATATGAGGTTGATATTTCTCATTGTTTTATCTTATTAATTGATTGGTTATATTAAAAACGTGAAATCTTTTTGAATGGTTTTGTTATAAGTTAGAACATTCCTGACGCAATACTTTACCTGTATAAATGCTAAAGGCACACATAAGTAAAATATTGTTGCCACATCTGAGGCGAAGTTGCTCGGCGCATTATTTCCTGCGTTGTAAGAGTTCAGAAACTAGTTTTGACACCTAATAGGTTATTCCCCTTTTTCCCCTGTACTATCCTTTCCCAAGGAAATGTTGCAAGCCTTTCTTTGTTCTACAGTTATTTTCACTCTTAGTCTGAGTTTCATTAAATGTCCCCACGCCAAACTTTCATAAAGAGACTTCTCAAGCTACAACCACTAGTCCTTCTACCCTCTATCAATGCCCAAATCTAAACGCAAGTTTCATGAACAAAGCTTCTTTTCAATAATTTCTCGCTTGTGGAACTTTATTCCACTTGGCTACTTTCCAGCTGCATACAACATGGTCGTCTACAATTCCAAAGTGAATATGTTCTTTCACCTAGCCCGTCTTAATAGTTGAATTCTGCCCAATTCTCGCCGAAATTATCACTGAGTTGTTGTCTCACTGACCAGCTTACTCTTATAAAGAATCATCCTTGAGTGGCCTCTGAACCTTGATAAGTAGTTATTTCATTTAAAAACAATAAATAGTAAGCATATATACACTAAGAGCCGAATAGAGTTAACATTTTAACTATATATGTAATGTGACGCATGTAGAAGAGAATTCTTATAGACCATATTTAGCAGATGAAAAAGTTCGTAAAGATAGCGAATGATATAAACCAAATTTCGCATCCAGTTTCATAGATTAGAATAAACATTTAGAAGAATTGTCCGCTAGAACACATTGCATAACCGATAAAGTACAAAGTTAATAAATTTTAACCGACAGTCGTCTGAATGCTGAAAGTTCAACCATGAATCATGGTAATACTTAGAATTCAATTTCGTATTAGTATAGACTTCTACTTGGTCATGGCTAAGGGAACCAGGACATTGTACTTCTGTGTATTAAGCAAAAGACAGAATTCGAAATTTCGTATACATTCTTGAGATCGACATAAAGATTCCTGAATTCGACAAAACGCATGAGAAAGTCGGAGGTTACATCAGCTGAAACGTTGTGAGCATAACACTGAAAATTAGAAAAGTAGTCTGTATGATAAAAAGATATAAAGGAATGTAATAGTAAAATATATCTGCTTAATGATTACGAGAATTTATTGATTGAACAACGATGCGATGATAAAGAATATGCTATAGTAGACTTATCAATTTTCGAGCTAGGTTAAAAATATGCTAAACTTGTTCCCATATAAGTTCCAAGCAAAAAAAACATACACACACACACACACACACACACACACACACACACACACACACACACACACACACACACATATATATATATATATATATATATATATATGTGTATATATATATATATATATATATATATATATATATATATATATATAAAATGAAATAATAACTTGCTATGGTATGATTCCAGAAGTATTAACGACAATTATACCTATTATTGTTTTCAAATTAAATTTCAATTAGTGAAATTCATAAAATAAACCCGGCGTTACCATGGCGTACAATTAGAGTATAATTTATTCAGAGACTCGGTATTTTATATATATCTTTTATGTTTATTATACTTTTTCTTTAATCTACGTTGGGTTTCACTGACGTATATATGATTACAATTTTGTTTTTTAGATGTTTTCTTGTATTGAATGTATGGTTCATAGTTTGTAACATGGTTTGTATTATTGCAATTTCTTCCTTGTAGAGAGTGTTGCAAATTATTGTGTAATTGGCGTATGTAGGAAAAATAACGTGTCTGTTTCTGAAAGAAGTATCTAGTGTATGTGATTTTACTTATTTATCCTGAAAAAACATTGGTGTCATTTTCGTATTATATATATATATATATATATATATATATATATATATATATATATATATATATATATATACACACACACATATATATTATGGAAGAGGGTTTAATTTCCTAGAAGTAAATCCAATGAAACGACAAATGTTTATCAAAAATTAAGTTTATTTATACGAACATTGATGGCTACATATGTGCATACATATTTCTGTAATCACCCGTTACTGCGTTTCAATGGTAATTCTTGGCCTGAAGACGCAATCTCCTCAGTAAAGGGTGATTACAGAAACGTGTATGCATATATGTAGCCATCAATGTTTGTATAAATAAATCATATATATATATATATGTATATATATATATATATATATATATACCTTTATGTTTTTTCATAATCATGTTTTGTTGCTAGATAATCAGGAGCATGTATCGGTTATCAAGTTACAGGTAACTAGAGACCTCTTTAGGGAATATTGCTTATACAAAATTCGTTACTGTTTGACATAGAAGTGCTTATGAAATAATCATAAAAATAAAAAAAAGATAGTCCTTTACTTTGGTATTAGGCACTGTGTAAACCTCGTTAAAAATACATTGGTTGCCTCATCTCTTGAAAATATTAAACTGGGATATATATATATATATATATATATATATATATATATATATGTTTATTAAAAATCCGACGATAGAGAATTAAATTGAAGGCAGAGTGACCTAGATGCTCGACGTTCCGCCAGTCTTATGCGAGTTTTCCAAATGCCTCCAGAGAAAGCCATCATAAGATGAGCGAACCATCGAGCCTCTGGATCTTCCGGGTCCATTATATATATATACATAACTATATATATATATATATATATATATATATATATATATATATATATATATATATATATATATCTGTGTGTGTGAGAGGGGGGTCAAAGACTGGCATTTAATATAGAAACGTGGTTTTTATTTTAATAAATACGCCTCAAGTGGGCTTGAAAGCCAAATACAACGTAATCTTAGGAAAATAAACAAATGTTTTACTTGTTTGAAATTTATCACAAATATATTTCGGAGGTATCCTCCATCTTCAATGTGTAGTTTTTTTTTCTTTTTTTCTTCCTTGCCATGTTGTAACTTTGGAGAAATAAGTATGTTTGTAAAGAGCCGCGAGAATAACACTGAAGATAGAGGATACCTCCGAAATATATCTGTGATGAATTTCAAACAAGTAAAATATTTGTTTATTTTCGAAAAATTACGTTGTATTTTGCTTTCAAACGCACGTGATGCGTATTTTATTTTATGCAAATTAAAACAACGTTCCTATATGCCATCTCATTCTTTGACACTATTTTCGCGTTGCCTACGTACAGTTCAAAATACAGCCGCTAGAAACAAGGCACGGTTCTTTAAAAACAGATTCTTTCTCCAAATTTACAACATGGCAAGGAAGAAGAAAAGAAAAAAAAAAGAAACTACACACTGAAGATAGAGGACAGCTTCGAAATATATTTGTGATAAATTTCCGACAAGTAAAATATTTATTTCTTTTCCTAATACTACGTTGTATTTGGCTTTCAAGCGCACTTGATGCGTATTTTATTATTATTATTATTATTATTATTATTATTATTATTATTATTATTATTATTATTATATGTATATATAACAAACATCTTAATGACTATTTTAACCACAGTTCCTGATTTCAAAAAACGAAAAATTAAAAGGTAAATATCTCTATATATTTTTAAAGCAAATTTATTATGTAAATTCAAAAATATATATTTTCTCTACTTATTTCTATCTCTAACCCATATTAATTTTCTTATAAATTTTCAATCCAGACCTTTTATTTCAATTTTTTTCAGATTCATCTGCCTTACTTTTAATGCTAGGTTTATTTATGGTGTCTTTTAAATTCAATAAAAATCCTTCAAAATTTGCTGATGAGGAGACCTTGCTTATGAAAAATCTATATATAATTATTGTACATAACTTGATGTATACCACAATAAAAAGCATTGTTCTCCGAAACGATCGTACAGATAATTTATTTTGTTGTTGTTCCTTCTTATGAAACGGATTTTTAATTTAATTATAATTTGATTTTTAAATTTTAAATTATCAATCACATTACTTAATATTATTTTTAGCTCTAGGACATTTAACTATCGAGCTTATTATATATCTAAATTACAACGAGCACTTTCTATTTCCTGTATTTTAATTAAACTAGTAATATCACTGTTATATTAAAATACACTCAGCTCTTTAGACAATTGGTCTAATCTCCTTTAAATTATATATATATATAACTTACTCTAAACTCAGACCAGACCCTAAAGTTGCAGGCGAACCTGCTTATCCAGTAATTGGACTTGTCAGCCATGAGCGTGTCTTCAGAAAACGTAGACAAGCCCCTTCCTAGATCTTCATTTGCAAAGCCAAGCAATGATGATATTTTTGTACATATTACGTAGGACATAACTAGCTTAAGAATTTACTCAGTTACGTTATGTTTTATATATATATATAGAGAGAGAGGGAGAGATAGAGAGAGAGGTAGCTAGCTAGATAGATTGTTAGATGAATATAAGAATAAAAATTTACCACTGTCACATATATAGTACATGAATTTGTTGTTCGACAGGATGCTCAAATAAGATATATATCCATTTCTTTAATCCGCGGAGTTGCAAAGAAATGCGTTATGCTTATCAGAGGTCGTGTATTAGCAAGTGAATACTATAGCAAAGCTATGAATTTGCTGCCTGCTGCATTATTTGAAAAAGAATTACATAAAAGATATTCATTAATGCAAAAGAAGCGTTTTTGTATAAAGAGTTCATAACATATAGAACAGTAAAGGATGATAAGAGACACGTTTTTATAAGAGATCTCCGTATTATACTGTTGACATGGAGATTAAAATTAAAATCAAAATATGTGTAGTAATTCCTAATGTTTTAGAATAATTCAAATATGTGTATCCATGTTTGCAAGAATATCCGTTTACAACCAGACAAGAAATACAGATCATTTTAATTCGTTTATTTTTTATGGAAAACTACATGGTCATCCCTGCTTTGCTAGGGCCATATGTAATGTTTTTTACTTGCTCTATGTGTGAAGAGCTTGTACGTAAAATTTCAAATGTTTAGACCAGTAATTATTGGAGTAATTTGGTAGAGACCGCAGAGGTAATTTTTCTTAAACAGAATCTCAAGTCCAGCCGAAATCGTATCTTCCGGTACTGGAGGTTTTGAAAAGATGAAAACTTTGTATATGTATGCATTAAAACTAGTTATTTAAAATTATATGAAATAAAAATGTTATCATAAATAATACATTTTAGTTGTCAAGATCGTTTCGCTGAAATACCTTCTTAAAGGTGCCCTTGTTCGCTCTCTACGATCTACTTTGAAATTGTATGTTTGTCGGTCGGTCTCGCTTAAATTTTTAATAAAATGTTGCTTCGCAGTCTGTACGTAGTTAAAAATAAACACCATTTTGCTTTTTCAGTCATGCTTAATACTGCAATAGATTTTTACTTAACAACACCAGTTATGTTCGTTTCTAATGTTAATACCTTAAGTAGCATTTCCGCTTGTTTTTTATGCTTCAGATAGGAATATATCTTTTCGTGTTAAACGCGTTGATTAAATGGCCTCATCCGAAAAGTACCTGTCACTTTTTCGAGATCAGTTATAATGAATCTTTCTTTTTTTTTTTGTTTGTTTGATCACAAGATTAAATTTCACTTTGGTATTTTTCCCGTTAAAAACAACTTTTCTCTCTAACTGTGCAGTGTTTTTTTGTATTTGTTGTTCAGTTCGTACATTTCACTTTCTATTCGTGTGATCGCACATATTTTCACTCGTGCGGTTGCTTGCGGAAAGATTAATTCTTGTTTTCCCGCTTATTTATTGTCGGATGTAACTTTTTTCTTAGTAAATTATCGCAATAAACATGTACTTGTTTTTATATATCAGTTTTGATAAGAACGACACGTCATATTTATGATTACATTTAAAACACCCAATATATATAAATAGTACGTGGCTATCTATTCGACATTACCCGGGGCAAAGTAAAAAAAAACAAAACAAATAAAACAACATTTTATCACTCTCACATCTCCTCTTCCCATTACCCTTTTTTGTTTTGCCGCGAGCTTTCCTCTCTCATGACATGCACATATATCCTTTGTCGTCGTAAGCAAAATAATTTTGTGAAAAATATCAAATTTATTTACTTTTAAAGATGACATTTTAAAGTATTTTCATATATTGAAAACATTAAATGATATACATATTTATTAGACCTTCAAACAATCAATCGTCATCATACAGGGCGTTCCAAAGGTCTTAGGCACATTTAAAAAAATTTAATCCGCTTGCGTGAAAGAAAGTCGAATGGCGGCATTTTCCAAACAGGAGACGGCGCCACCCCACATGAGTTTCAGGATTAGACACACAACGCTGGCAAGAAAAGTGATAGGATGATCCGAACAAGATGATCACTATCTCATGCCCTGGTCTCCCAGATCTTCATATCTCATTCTCCGTGATATTTTATTTTGCAACCTCCCAAAAATATCTGCTCTACGCGCTTCCACTTTCTAGGAACGTAGATGAGTTGAAAGCCTTAATAACAGAAGCGGTCTCAACCGTTGAAAACGCAATGCTTGGACACGTTTGGTAGTGATTTCACTTTCGGTTTGATGTGTGTCGTTTGAGTAATGGTGCCCAAACAAAACAGCTGTAAACATTCCTTGAAAAACTTGAAATTAAAAGATTTCTTAATATACTAGATGCGTTTTAATTAGTCAAAAGGCGCCAAAAACTGTTGGAACACGTTGTATTCTAGTTATTATTAATCGAGGATAACTTTGAATAAAAAATAACACAAAATCCCTCGTGTATACATCCGAGCATTCATTTTCTATTTATATAAGAGACTAGCAAGTATGTCCGACGTTGCCGGGAATCGAATAATGATCAAAGAATGTGTCAACTCCCATATTTGTATCGTCATCGAAATTAGTGATATCGCCAAATTTTTAATTAAATCAATTGACTGACTGTTCTAGTTAGGAACCCACCACAGTTGCCTGAGACGAGGTTTCACATGCCTTGTCGTAGTGATTCAGTCAACAGTAATTGTAGACTGCATTACACTGTAGAGAATCTACTGTTTATTTTCTAAAATTATTTTAATATATAAGGCGTGAATTAAAGTTTAAAATTCAAAAATAAAATATCATGTTTCCCTTGTGCCCTAAACAAAAACATTTCTTTCGAATGCGTATTTATCATATTAAAGCACCTACTGCTGATTTTATGTGACATGCCTTTCTGATTGTATGTTAATAAACCTTCTCAAATCCACTTGTGATACTAGGCTGTGTAATGTGTTAATTTCGCTCGTTCTTTCATTAGTCGCATTATTTCTATTATCGATTATCGATACTTATCAAAGACCTTCCGAAACGAAAGTGATTTATAAACACTACCAAGCACATAAATACACTTCTTGTAAAATTTAAACTGTTTTAACTCTATAGGGAACATATATATAAATGTTGTACATCCAGGGATGTGTACTTGTCACGAGAGGTTCATAAGAATGTGTGTACCTGTAACTACATGTCTATACTGGTTCTTCACTATCTGAACCCCAAGTTATGTTGTTTCAGTTTTTTCGATGTTAAAAGACTATGGTCGTCTAAATGTCCATTTTCGTATGTGTGTGCGTGTGTGTGTGTGTGTGTGTGTGTGTGCGTGTGATATGTATTTTCGACATATATTTTTCATGCATCCTTGATCTTGGTCCATCTGGAATTCATCTTGTTCTTGGAGGGGAGGAAAAACCTGTTTGGACGAATATTCATTCACTCCAAAAACGCTGATTGTATTTTATATTATCTTTATTTATTTTTTTTTTTATTATTATATTTTCACCCCAAACAAGGCACATTGCAACTTTGGTGTAGGGGGCTACTATCAGGGGAAACATCTACTGGGGCACTATGTAGGGATTAGGGCAGCGAGATGTTGGTTCACGTTGCACTTGAACTTATGCATGTCAGTACAGTTGGGGAAGCAGTGACCTGGAATGGAATTCCAAAGTCTAGCAGTTCTGGGGAAGAAACTACTGGAGTAGAACGATCTTTTACATCTAGGGATCTCTACAGTGTGGGGGTGGGATTTTGCAGCTTGTCGGGTCTGTCGAGGGTGTTCACGTCGTGGGGGCACAAGTGCTTGCAGTTCTTCAGAGCATTCACCATTAAAATACTTGTAGAACAGGCAGAGGGATGCAACGTTTCACTTTCCAGAATGTTGATGCAGAAGAATGAAAAGTAAATACCTTTGCTTTAGTGGTTAATTCTAGGTCTCCACTCTGAGACACGTTAGCTCCCTTCCCGGTGAAGGGGTGGGGGCGACCTGTTAAAGCGTCCGTCCTTCTCAACGTCCAAATTCCAACTCCGATTGTTCTTCTCAGCTAACGAGAACCATGTGAACCACACATGCATTCCTCAGCTGATCAGATACTTCCGGGAACACTTGTTTATGATATGGTTTTATCATATTGTGACAGCTTTTAGCAATATTCTTCATATTAATCTCTTGTTTATCCTTCCAGTTAGAAAGAGTGATAGATTGAGATGGCTAGATAGATATAAAGATAGCTACAGAAATAAATATATAACTATATCGAGATATATCAATAATACCCATAAACATATAGATAGATCGACAGACAAACTACTTTCTTGCGTTCGACCTACTACATAATGCAAACACATAGACAAAGTTCCTTTTATATAATAGTAAAGATGGAGATGAAGATACGGCAGCAGCATAGAAGCTTGCGTTGTCTGTTAATGAATAGTAATTAGGGGTATCGCAACAGCATATTCTTTTCATTGTTTTGAATCTCGAGTATATATTCGATACAGTAAGACACAATTCATTAACCGAGAACCACATCGCTCTACATAAATATATATATATATATATATATATATATATATATATATATCAATGGACGTGTACTTGAGAATCAAAACAAGGAAAAGAATATGCTGTTGTCATAACCCGAATGCTAATCATACATAACTTACTTCGACATCGTGCACTTACATTGGTTTTGATTTATTTTCCATTGGTCTAGCCTTAAACCATGAATTCTCATGCATGACAATTATTGGCGAAGTTGCCAATGATACTTATCCTGTTGTATTTCTATCGTTGTTCCCAAGCTCTTCCAGGTAGCTAGTACCAACTTTCTTAGATGTGCATCGATAGGCTTGAACCACCCATTCACTTATATAGGAATGGTAACTTTGCTGATTCATATAATCCTCTGGGTGTATTCATGTTGCATTACAGAACAATCGCATCATATACCTAAATGAAACGATGTGAAGAATAGTTAGAATACCACGGAATACCTTTTAGAAATAGCCGGGGCAGGATTTTGGAGGACCTCAACCTGCAGAAAGAATGAAATAAAACTGAAAAAAGAAGCAAAACAAAAAAAAACAAAAAAACAAAACAAAAGAGAATATTGCATAAACTAATGTCGTTAAAACATTTCGTCTGGAGCGGATACACTTGCAAATGGAAACCGATCACGGATTCGATATTTTTAATTTGAATGAAAGATGACTTATTCTTACAAGGTGCGTGTCACACTAGAAGCTCATGCGTCATCAGCTCCGAATCAATAGAAAACATTTCTCTTACAAGACGTACATCAGATACTTTAGCTTGATGAGTTGCCGAAAAACAATATTAATAAAACAGATCGTGCATCGGCGATAAAAAAGTAATACTTTTCGAAGATTTTGTGTTTTCGTTGATTAAGTATCTTAGTGATACTTTTTACCTATAAAGCAGATAACTGGCCGGGGTTTTATTAAAAGACAATGTTATTTTCCCGCTTGTAAAATACTCTAGACGCCCTTATAATAACCAAGTGTATGTGGGTTGTGTGTGTGTGTGAAAAATACAAAATTATCAGGATAATCTTCTTAGTGACATGCAATATGGTTTCCGTTCCTCTAGATCTACAGCAGATATGCTTAAAGTTATATCTCATGAGATTAGTAATCTCTCGACAGACGCTTTCTTTCTAGGGTAATTACTCTTGACATATCAAAGGTATTAGATAGGGTATTGGATAAAGGTGTACTTAAAAAGCATGCAACTACGGTATAGCTGGAAATGTCTTCTCGATTATTAAATCATTTCTCTCTGACAGGTTCATAAGTGAAGTTGTTGGTGGGCAGAAATCAGAAGCTTACAGTATTAATGCTGGAGTCCTTTAGTCGTCTATCTGAGGCCCAACTCTTTAAACCTTATCCTTGAGTGTCCTCTGGGCCTTAATAAGTAGTGATACATATGCACAAAACACGTTTCTTATGTCGGTGTCTCAATAGCAATACAATATCACCGAAATGAAGCAAGGGAGTACGTAAGTCGGTGGACTTTCCAATCGTGTTTGAGTGCTCTTAAAACAACGACATTTTATTAATCTCATTTTGATTTAATGCGTGCAAAAAATTATTTCCGCCAGACAGACACAAACATCCTATCGATTTCAAGTAAATCGAAATCGATAAAAACGAAAATACGATTTTTTGGGAGCTTTTTTTTTTTCATTATTCGAATTAAAAATGCAGACATTTTGTTTTAATTTTGAAAATGGACGCCTAACAAAATGATTGGATTAACGTTTCTTTCCTATACAATGGAAAAGAGAAATCGAAACAGTAACGGTTGACAAAATATATTTTGGGGCGTGTCTATTTAAATCTGTCAGGTGTAGACGAAAACAGGAGACTTTTTCCTTGCGCAAAGTCTAATACTTTTATAAGAGTGAAACATTTTTTCAACATTGCTGTAACAACAACTTTATCTTTTTACTGCTAAAGTAAACTTACCTGTTTTGTTCTTGGTAATTATTTCTTTGGGATATTTATTTGTTTTAATATGACAGAAAAGTGATATTCAATATCGATCATATGATCTGTATAATATTCGTTTTTCTTTTCTTATTCCGTGCGGTATGCTTTGGAAATTACAATTTTTAAAGACCAGATTGTTATAACAAAAAAGCCAAATTCACAAAATTTAGTTGTGCAAAATCTAATCTGGCAACTCTTGATAACTTATTTAATCTTCAGCTGGTTTGTTTCTTAGTTAATCCTTAAATTGCAATTTTAAAAAAGAGCAAATTCAATGTTAGAAACCAAACTGAATTTAAAATATATATATATATATAATTGCAAAGTTTTCCTTGAGAAATTTAATCTGGCAACACAAGTTCACGTATTGATTTTGCTGCCAATTCATCCTTTAGTTACATCGAACAGTTCGGAAAATTTGAAAAATGATAAATACAATTTTTGCAAAACGAAGCTAATTCATAAAAGACAACTTTCGAAAAACTTCACTTTAAAAGTGCTAATCTGACAACACAAGACAATGTATATAATATTCTATTCGTCCCTCCCTTACTTAGTTCGTACTTAATCCTTTGAAAATGCAAAATGAAACCATTCCAGAAACGACTAAATTCACAATATTTTGCTCCAAAATGGCCAATCTAGCAACTTACAAAAGTATATCAAAATAGCTATCCTCGTTTATGGATAGTTAGCCTCGTTTATGGATATACTTACAATTGTATGATTTTTTGTTGTAAGGATGTGAGAAAGAAACGCTTACTAATTACGACGCGTAGCGGTTCTTAACAGAAGAAAGACAACAGCGAATTTTTACTTAAATAAGGAACATTGGAAAGAAACAGGGCAAATATATTTTCTGCCAAATGGTGTTGGACTGAAGGAGTGGATTAAGCTTACAATGCGTCTTTATTATTTGTATTGTACTATGTAGCACAATGTTTCTTATTAGTACTTATTAATATATATTAATTCATCCCATTTTGGGTAAGTTCTATATTAAAATAAAACAGAAACTGTGTAATAAAAAAATTCCTATGTGTTATCGGTTTTCTGTCGGAAAATTATTTTTGCGCTATCCACAAAATAATGAAAGCTTTATCAAACACATTTGTTGATAAAATGTATTCCTCATGCTGCGAAGCGTAAACAGAACAACCAGTAGTATTAAATACTAATGCTTTACAAAACAACCAACATCATTAAATACTGAAGTGTTACAAAGCAAACTTATATTCATTAATGACCTCCCTGACAAAATTGTCTGTGAGATGGGTTATATGCTAATGACACCGCGCTCTATAAAAGACACGACAGGAAAACAAATGAACATATATCTAAAGAAATGGCAGAAACACTAGAGAATGACCTCCAATCTGTAGTGGAATGGGGACAAAAATGAATGGTCACATTCACTGCTGCAAAGACTAAACTTGTTTCCTTCAATAACTACAAGAAACCTTCTTTACCACCAATAGCAATACCCAAATACTCTTTATCTGAAAGTATATCTTTTAAACTCCTCGGCTTAATGTTCACAGGAAACATGGGTTGGAACAATTACATTGAGAACATTGCCAGGACCGCTGCGAAAAAGGTAGGTTCTCTCTACCGTGTTAGAAAGCTACTGACCCCCGAAAGTATCCTGTACCTCTATAACGCCACCATTCGCCCATGTATGGAGTATTGTTGTCATGCTTGAGCTGGTGCATCTGCTACTAGTGTCTGACTCGTATAGAAGTTTCACAAGAGCGTCGCCAATCTGATAGGTGCTGAACTATCACCCAAGCTTCAACATCAACGCAATGAAGCATCCAGCTGCCTTTTCTACAAGTACTTTAACGGTGTATGTTCCAACGAGCTGCACGCACTTGTACCCCCTCTACGTAATACCCCCGACAAACCCGACAAGAAGTACAATCCCACCCCTTCACAGTAGAGATCCCTAGATGTAAGATAGTTTTCTACTCCAGTAGTTTCTTCCCCAGAACCGCTAGACTTTGGAACTCCCTGTCAGGTTCCTGCTTCCCCAACTGTACTGACATGCAGAAGTTCAAGTGTAACGTAAACCGACATCTTGCTGCCCAACTTCCCACCCAGTACGCCTGTAGCCTGTGCCCCTAATAGTAGCCCCCTACATCAAAGTGGCAATGTGCCTTGTTTGGGGTCAAAATTAATTTTAAAAAATGTAATAAAAAAATATTAAATACGGAAGCATTACGGAACAACTAATAGTATTAAACAATAATTGGAAAATAGCAACCAACAGTATTAAATATTAAAGCGTTACAAAACAACTAATAGGACTAAGTACTGAAGCATAACAGGAAGATCAGTAGTATTAAATACAAGAAGGTTTTTTTACACAGGCAGCACCACATTATCAAGGCCAAGTGGTCCCTCGAGGATAAGGGTTAAAGAGTGTACAGTAGACATTGGACAGTATAGTAATCATTAGTAATAAAAATTCCGTAAATTTGATAACTTATATGGAACGGCTCATCAAGAACTTATTTACGTTAGACTTGAACACGACCATATTGTAGTCAGCCGGAAAGCAGGAAAACGGAAGACAATTTCACATGCGTGCAGTTCTAAGAAAGAAGTTTTTTTAATGGAATCTACGTTTAGATTTAGGCACAGATAAAGAGTGGGGGAAATTATTGATAGTGTTTTCGGCTAGACGATTGTTTCTTGTGAAAGTTAGGCGAGGGGGGACCATAAATTGAAGCTCAGTCGAACACTTTCCATGAAAATAACGATACATCAGAGACAAACTCGCAACATCTCTTCTGTGAGATAGAGGTGGCAGGGAGGAGAAAAGGACATCTCCTACGAGGCTACGAAGTCTATTTTGAACTCTATCAAGGCAGAACAAGTCTTTTCTAGCAGCTCCTGCCCAGATGTGGCAACAATATTTCATCCTTGGACGTACTAGGATCTTATATAGATAGATAATTGCATCAGCAGTGAGATATCTACCGGATCGATAGAAAGATCCCACCATTTTTCCAGCGGCCTTGGCAACAGATTTGATGTAAGTGTTCCATTTAAGATCAGGAGTAATGGTCAAGCCCAGAAGCTTGTCAAAACCTGAGGCCTCCTAAAGACGAGAGCCATTCATTTCAATTGATGCCAGATGTGGATCAAAATGTTGATGATGTAAGCTTGGTTTTAGATGCAATTAAAGTAACCAGCCACTCCTTTCCCCATTGTACTACGTGCTCAAGATCAGAGGAGAAAGAATCGGAGAGAACTTGGTCGTTTACTGTGTTAGATGTGCTATCATAAATGTTACAGAAAAACGAATCGTTTTAAATACTAAAGCATTATACAATAATCACAAGTATTTAATACTGCATCGTTCAGAAAAACCATTAATAATAAACAGGAATGTGTGACAGAAATTGAGTTAAAGGCTGCTTTAGACGCATCTCAAAAACACCAAATTAAGCTCATTTCTCAGAACGAACGTTATATTTGTATGAATCCCCCCCATGTTACCAACCAAAGCATGTAGTTATTCATTTATTTGCCCATTTAAACAATGTGGGTGTTGTTGGCAGAAATACTTTCTGATATACAGATAGACGAAATCATTTAATTACCCTCTAATCTTTCTCATATACAGCTCCCGGGGATTTAAGTTATCTGGTCTTTTGCTTTTACGTTTTCCCGTTCTAGCAAAGCGAGGTGGGGGGGGTGAAGCTTTCCCGATAACACCAAGCGTAAACACCAATCAAACTAACATAAAAATAAACGCTCTAACCTACTTTTAGTGGCACTTATTTCAAGCATGGTATATACTCTCCCACCTCATGTTATCAGTAAATGCGTCCAGGTAACTAAATATAAGCTCTGTCCGTCAATAGCTTTCAATCCTTCTATTAGTCTACTAAGCATCGTTTTGAACACGATTTTATATCTGCAATCTCGAAATTACACATCGAGAGAAACAATGTTTACGAACTGCATACGAGGAAAATGTTACTAAAGATCAAATCAACCCGACGTTGCCCAGGATTAAATGAAGACCAAAGAACGTTCCACACTTCTAATACGTTTAATGATGTCGAAATCGATGACGTGGCATGCTTTTCAATCAAATCAATTGATTATTTGCTATAGTCAGCGACCTTGCGAAGTGCACTGGAAAGACGCTTCAATTTGTATTCTACATTGTAGAGAAAAACTGGTGTTTTTTTAAAGCATTTTATATAATAGGTTCAATTAAAGTTTAACCTAAAAAAAAAACTGATGCACCTAGATCATTTATTCTCTAAATAGAAACACAATTTAAATCAAGGAATACGAGGAGAAGGTGAAAGGTTCCTTATTTCATACACATTTACTACGTATTCCTCCTTAAATTATTGTAAATAAAGGTTTATAATATCTTGACTCTTTTTTCTTATATTAGACTCTATCATTGATATTGAGCCTTTAAAATCTGGATTAGGTCGTTGTTCTCTGAATATATATTTCTATATTTATATTTTTAAAAATTTGAATTTGAAAAGTCTTATTAATATTTTCTATATTTGCTAAGTTTGCTCTCATTAATATATATATATATATATATATATATATATATATATATATATATATATATACATATATACATATTTACATATACATATTAATGAAAACAAAAGAATTTAGAATTTACCAGATATACGTAGTGGTAAACATCAAACTAATATAAATAACAGTATTTATATATAGAACATTTAATCTCAACCGAATTAAAATCTCAATACGCAGTAGAGAGTACGGTTAATTATATAAATCTATTACGCGGTTTGTTTTTATATGTATATTTTTAAATATCTAAGATTTTGTCACTTTTTATTTGGAATTTCATAACTACAATAAATTGCGGTTTTAATTAATGCCCAAATCAGCAAATTCTAGCATTTCTACAAATATAATTTGTTGATTTCTTTATGTCTTCTTGTGAGAAGTAAAATAAGTATAGCATTCTTTGAAACGCCGCGGAATAAGGACTTGGTTAATTATTTTAATTTTGATTGCAAAGATCAACTTACAGTTTTAATTTTCTTTCTCTTTTATATATATATATATATATATATATATATATATGTATATATATATATATATATAAAAAAAAATGTATATATGTAAAAATAAAATATTTTTAACCTTTATATATCTAATTTTAAATAAATAAGAATGTAAATATACAAACTACTAACTATAGTGGGGGTGATAAGTAGTTAAATGGATTAATCCAAATCTTATAAATACAAGACTGATAAATTAAAAAATTAAAAAATGTATCCATTTTAAATGTGGAAATTGATGAATCGCACAGGTAAGAAATTCATTTTTATACTATGAAAAGGTTAGTAATTACAATTAAGAATAGGAAATTGGGAAAAACATTTTTTGTAACTTGTCTTCTTCCTAAGATTAAGGGTGGTGGTGTTTGATCAACACTGCTGGAGAGCCATGATGTAATACACTGTTTTGTTTTTAAATCCCCGAAACAGTGTTTCATGGTAAACAACTGATGATCCCTTAAAAAATATAAAAATTGGTATTATAGTAAATTTGAGAGTTGATGCAGTGATTGCAGGTGATTAAATGACTTACTGACTAGATGTTTTTTTTAATGAATGATAAAAAATAATTTTTTGTGTGGTTTCAAATGTTAAAAACTTCAAAGACTATATATATATGGTGGATTCTCTCATCGAAGACGATGAATGAGGGTTCAGTATGCAATCTTCAGCAGCTCTCAAGATGTGTGACACCACATGCGTAATTGCAATCCTGTAGACATCCGGCACACTTTTCCGCAGATGGTGAACTTTCATATGCTCGCACGGCAAAGTGCCTTCTCGAGTGAACAGATAACCCTGCTTTGCTGCGTGCTCTGAAACCACAATGGCATACATATTCATTTTTGGTGGATGTTTCTTGTGTTTTGCCTTCATATTTGCACGAACGGTGTCCCTATGACAAAAGCGGTTATGTTAAAATTCTTTGGTCCCCAGGAAACACGTCTTCCTCCATTTTCTGCGATCCTTTGCTGCACTCTCCCAGGAACTCAGAGAAATTCCACAAGGTTTCAGGTTGTCTTTTCGTTTATCTTTGTAACGAAGCAGGGGATGCACTATTGGACGGACAGAATTTGTCAGTTGCCCATAAAAAAGTTTCTTAGGAACTCTTGAGTCATCCATTCTTACAATATGACTCGACCACCGCATTTGTATCCTGATCAAAAATGATGCAATACCAGTGATTTCACATCTTTCCAGTAATTCACTATTCGGAACACAATCCTGCCATCAAACATTGCGGATAAAACGCAGACATCTCATATAAAAGGAGTCAAGCTGATTTATATGCTTGCTGTACAAGATCCACGTTTCGGCACCATACAGAAGAGTGGGCAGAACAACAGATTTGTAGACTGCCCCCTTTACTTTTACAGACACATCGTGGCTGTTCCAGAGTCTGTGTCGCAACCTTCTAAATGCCTCACTAGCTTTATTAATTCTACATTGGATGTCTTTTTCAAATTTAGCATCATCAGACACAACAGAGCCGAGGTATGTAAAAGAAGATACTGTTTTCAAAGCTTTACCATCAACATATACCACTGGTTGTGAAGAGGACGTAGTGTTTGGGTTTGGCTGGTGAATAAGTTCAGTCTTTTTTATGCTAATTGTAAGACCGGAGGCCTTACATGCACCAGAAAAGCTGTTGAGGATGTTCTGCATGTCATCAAGACTATGGGTGACAAGAGCACAGTCATCAGCATAAAGGAGGTCAAGAATAGTCTGCACAGAAGTCTTGGATTTGGCCTTGAACCGTTGCTGGTTAAATAATCCTCGACTTGATCGATAATTAACACCTATGCCTCCTGATGTGTTCCTGAAAGCTGTCTCAAGCATCACCGAAAAGAAAAGAGCAAATAGGATCGGAGCAAGGACATATCGTTGCTTGGTTCCATTTGACACTTTAAATGGTTCACTTTGTTCAGAGCCAGATCGTACTGTCGCCACCATTCCCCAGTGAAAGGAGATAATCACATTCAACATCTTGTCCGGAATACCAAGCTTCCTCAAAAAAGTCCACAGGGCATCCCTACAGACGGTATAAAATTCCTTTGTAAGGTCAACGAATGTGACAAACAAGTCCTTATTCTGCTCCCTCGCGTTCTCCTGTAGTTACTGAAGGCTGAAGATCATGCCCACAGTACCTCTTCCTGCCCTAAACCACACTGGGTTTCTGGGAGCACAGTTCTACGGATTGAACTATTTAAATGTCCTCTCATCAGAGGAAATAAAGAAATCAAGAAATATAATTTGTTGATTTCTTTATGTCCTCCGATGAGAAGTATAACAAGTATAGCATCCTTTGAAACGCCGCGGAATAAGGACGGTAAATTGCTTTGGAGTATTCAGTCGAACAATAAATTTTAATTGCAAAGATCAACTTACAGTTTTAATTTTCTTTCTCTTATATATATATATATATATATATATATATATATATATATATATATATATATATATATATATATATATATATGTATATATTCATACAGTGGGTTAAAAAATACACAAAATTGTGAACAATGGGACGAAGGACAAAAGAAAAATACTTTTAACATTGTATGAATTGGTTAGCTTCAGTTCATCTGAAAGAAAAAAAAAACTAGATCAAACATAAAATGTGTTTTATTCATGTGATTTAAGGGAGGTTGATCAACACTGCTGGGGAGCCAGAACTTAATATACCGTTTTTTTAAGTCCTGAAAAAATGCTTCGTGGTAAACAACTCATATCCCTTTGAGAATATTGGAACGATTGTATGTCCATGTAGATATACTACTCAGCCATAATTTACTTACTGACAAAATGATATTCAAAGAAAGCATATTTGTTATTGTTTTTACAGTTTAAAGAAAATTCCAAGACTATATATATATATATATATATATAAAGTAGTGTTCGTGTTTGTGTTTATCTGTGTGTACTACTCCCCATGTTCAAAGAAATATAAATGCGATATGTGTGTACACCTTTCCTGGTCAAGAAATATTAATCCACATGATAGGATACTTCTGTCGGAGGATACATTATATTTTATGCCTAATTACTATATATAGCATTCTTCAAACCATATCTACATTGATTGAGTTACGGTCATTAGCATATCACATTAAATTAAATCTATTAGAATAATTATCTCGGGGGTATGAATTATTCGACATAATACCCTCGTTTCACTGTATGATTTAAAAAATATAATTTAAAGTTTAATTATTTACTTTTTCTTCATTTCAATTTATATTTGATTTACCTTATTTTATTTGAAATCTGAAACCGTTTAATTTTCAAACCAGAAACAAAAGGGGAGTAACCGATAGTTTACTTCTTTATTATTTTTATTTTTAATGCGAAGGTATTTTTTTTCGCTTATTCTTAATTTTTAAGTAACATCTTTTATTTGTTATTGTTGAGTTATCCGTTTCTTACACTGTATTTAGTAGTTGTCTGTGGTCATATAAACTATAAATACGCATATAATTCATAAGTTCGTTTTTGAAAAACTTCTGTACCAGAATACATGCTTTTCCCTTATTTTAAACGCTGATGCCCGAGGAAAGGAGTGTATGGGGTTAGAGAAAAATAATTAAAACTAATGTCTTCATTATCTTGCATCCTAACCGGGGCAGAGTTAGTCAAACAGAGGACCAATGTTCATGTGAGCAAAATCCATCATCGCATACATTATCTGCTCTTTTTTATATAAAAATTAATCGGTGATTCCCGGGATTTATTATAATAATTATACCATAGCCAGTATATTAACTTGCCTGCGAAACAAATTTTTCTTTATAATGTATTTTATATCCAAAATTTCAAATGGTAGCATTTTACGACGTGACCCAGCGCTGTTTAACCTCCTAAAAAATCAATACCTACTTTTTGGGGGCCTAATACATGTAAAAAGTCTTTATAAATAATATGAAAGAAGAAATTTGGAAAAAAAAAGGAAATTAAAATTTTAGCGTGGAGGATAACTTTTCTATATAAATTTAACCTAAAATGAGCACCCACGTTTTGGCCACAAAGCGTTCAACGGGACAAGTTATCTCTAGCATTTTTTCAAGTTTGGCAATCGAGGGGGGGGGCAAAACATGACAAATACAATTTTTTGTTTTATTTTTCGTAGTGAGAGGGGATTACATTTGAAACATAAAATAACGATTAATTTAATATTTTTATGAGATCATTCTGTACTTTGACCTAACAATTTTATAAAAAAATTAACCCCAAAATATAACAAATTTAATTGGGGGAGGCATTATCATAGATATAAAATGACGAAAAATTACATTTAATTGTTTTTAGAATTTATTTTTAATTTTTTTTTTTTTTTTTGCGATCGCACGGAAATTCGCTGCAATTTTTATTGAAACAAAAGTTGTTATGATTTATTTTTAATTATTTTTTTGTTGGTGGAATTTCCTTTCAAGTGCTCCATATCCGGAGAATAGGTTCTTCTCTTTGTTGCCCTTCTTCGGAAATATCTGGTGGAGATCGTATCACGTACTTCTTTTTTTTGGGGGGGGGCGATTAAATTTGTATGTTTTCATCCGTTCTTTTACTTTTGTTGTGGGAGTGTCGACGTTACCTATGATGAAAATAATTAGTATACAGGTGTGCTTCAAACCGAACTTCATGTCAACACAGGCAACGCCGGTTATCCATACTAGTATATATATATATATATATATATATATATATATATATATATATATAGAGAGAGAGAGAGAGAGAGAGAGAGAGAAAGACAATGAGTACAATGGTCTATCACCTAAACAAGCAGAAGCTTTCAGTAAAAAACAAAAAAAAAGAACAGATTATACCGACAGAAAGAAACCCGGAACGGCAAAGAGTCTGCGGTTTAAATACGCACGGAATGACGAAGTATAACTCGTACGCGACTAGACACCCATTTAATATAGTTAAACGAATCAGGATTCAACCTGCATTTGAGGAGGCAAAGGGGTAGAGCACTACCAGGAATGAAAACGAAAAAAGAAACCTAAGCTTATTGCAAGCTGTTTCTAGAGAAATAGTGCTGTACTACGAGGTGTATAACAAAGGCCTCTTCAGTCTTAGAAGGACTATGAATACCCACGAAGAGATACCTGCGCCTGATTTTTTTTGTGGCAAAAGGTACGCAATCTCCAACCAATCCTCTCCTGAGTTGACATTGTTTAATACCAGTTGTAAGTTAGGTGTATGAACAAGACGACTGGAAATAAATGACGAGATAAGCGGCGAGCGCATACAGCGCCCAGTATTCCCAAAGTGTAAGCCATATGATATTAACCAGATTCAAAGTTGCTTAACTGCGATGAGCTGGCGAGAAATTGTGTCAACGCTAGTATGCCGTATAGTAATGTATACTGATAGTAACAATGCTGAAACATTCAGGCGGTTTCTGCTCCACTTGGAATCTACGTTTCCTGCCCAAGATATAGTAATCATAGATAACGCATGTATACACCATGTCAAAGTAATAAACGATTGCTGGCCAAATGTAGCAACCCCCACATATTCTTACTTTAATAATCGCTGTTCCTGAACCCAATAGAATTAGGTTTGACGAAGATTAAGAGTAATCGTCGGAAGTTAGATCAGAGAACGAGTTGATACAAGTAATGAGTGAAGGTATCAAAAGTATAACCGAAGATTTGAGTGACTTTCACAAACATTCTGAAGAATACATTGACCTTTGGCTAAATCGCAGAGATATTGAATAATGACTAAATAAATAATATAATTTCTTTTAATGCTCTATTAGAGTTTTTCTACGATTAATGGTTAACTACATATTTGAAATCAATAATTTTTGGCAAAAATATTAATTAACACTATTTCTATTTAGTAACTTTATTGCCTCAAGACACGCGAGGAAAGCCGGATAGTATATCTGTAAGGACGTCTCTAACAAACCAAACCAGTACTTTCCTGTATTTTAGCAATATTTTCATGAACAAACTTCAAAGCATTATATGCAAATATAAAAAAAAAAAAAAAACATTAAATGAAAACATTTATTTATATTCTTGGCAATTTTTTTTTGTTTTCTCGTACGATTAGTTTTGCAATATCGTACGAACAGTTTTGCAATATCGTATGAAACGTTTTACAATATCGCGCGAAAAATGTTACCACATCTTACGAATAGTTTTACAATATCGTGCAAACAGATTTGTAATAACGTAGTAATAATGTTGCAATGTTGTATGAATCATTTTGAAATTTAATACAGACGGTGTTTCAATATCGTACGACCTGTTTTGCAATAATGTCCTAAAAGTTTTGCAACATCGTACGAACTGTTTGCAATCTCGTACGAATAATGTCGTATGGATAATTATGCAATATCGTACAAACAGGTTTCAATATTGTACGTAAGTTTTTTAACGCTATACGAATAGTTTTGCAATATCGTACGAATAGTTTTGCAATATCGTAGGAAAGTTTTGAAATATCGTTCGAATACTTTTGCAAACGTTTCTCTCTCTATTTAGATCTATATTTGCGTATATTGCGGATGTAGGAATAAACATATATGGATCTAGGAATGCTTTCCTTGTACACACACACACACACATATATATGCATATATTTATTCATATATAAATATATATATATATTTATACATATATGTGTATATATATGTATATATATATATATATATATAAGTATCTGTTCTCAATATGTATATTATATTTGTGTGTGTGTGTGCGTGCGTTCGCGTGTGTAAACATATAATTTGTTTCATGTGTTTATTCGCATGACGGTGTAGTAGTTTCCAGCTAACAAACTAAGTTTGATTGCAGAATTAATAGAGATAAGACGACATCAGCGGGCTCCGAAAGATTGTCACTCCATTCGTTATAGTCAATGTGAGAAATGCGGAGTACTATGAGAAACAAAACAAAAAAAAAACTAAAAGAAGCAAAACTGAAAAGTCTTTAAGAAACCAAGCTATGCTCCTTGACAAAAATAATGAGAAACGTAATCTAAAGGTTAAAAGATCATCAGAAAATCATAATTTAAAACGTGTTTTAAAAAATTTAACTGATAAACGGACACATACACCCATTTTCCCTTTCCTTTATTGATTTCCCTATCTCCACCTTAGTTACCGCTATATTTATTTATATTGCCTTGTTGTTTTAAATGAATCTTTTATGAAATCACTGAATAGATAGATAGATAGGAAATATTTAAAAATGTGATATTGATTTATCATTTATACCTCATCTATCAGTATATCGCCCTTTTTTTTTCTTTTTTGTAAACACAAAGCTGCTCCCTTGACACACTCAATAGATTTGTCTTGTCTAGACCATGTGCCAAACCCAACGTCTTGGAATATACCCGACATGGGAATACTTGTTCGACTGATAAATGACTCCGCCTTCATTAGGAAATGTTATTTGCTTGGCATCCGGCCGACTAGAGCGATCAGGTCTTCTGTGCCATAACGAATACCAGCTTTTCGCTGCTAAAAGTAGAGTTACTATGTGCGCGTTATCGTTTTTTTTAAATTAGCTTTTTAATGTTCTTTTACCACGAGGCAGATAGTGTTGTAAGTTTTATTTTTTGTTGTTGTTTAGTCACCATATGTACGTGTTTTACACATATCAACCTTTTTCGAATTATTTGATTTAAATCGTGTAATTTAAAAAAAAAAAAAAAATGCCTTTATTTTTCAATTTGTTTATATCTGCAAACTTTTAGTCATGAGGTTATGTTCGGCTGTTTGTTTTACGGTATATCAACCCATTTCTGTTTCAATCGTATTGGCTAATGTTTTTACGCTTCAAACTGTCTATGTCTTCAAATATGTATGCATTGTGTTTGATTAGATTATTTTGCAGAGAAAAACATTTATTTTCTATTGTTCTGGACAAGTGGCGCAGAGGATATAGGGGTTTATCTTTATGCTGCCAGATGTGCATTGTCTGCAGATAGCGGCTTCACTCTTACCAAAGCCGGCCAGAGAATTAGCTGACAAAAACGTGGTGAGGCAACGACTATGTAAGACAATAATTACTGGGGATAAAATTACAAGATCCAGTGTTCATATCTGGTCGCATTTAATCACCTTAAATAAAGCAGGGAATGAGTTTGCCGAAACAATAACAACTATAAATATGAGATAACAGTCCGCAAAAGAATGAATATAGAAAAATCTTTTGTTTACGTTTTTGTTTTTTGTTGTTACTTTACAGAACATGATTGAAAGGACCAGCATTTTCAATGTTAGATATATTTAATTCAGGAAGCATATATATCCTCTGACTATCAGATACAGTAGCACCACTTCCACCTTACATTACTGGATATATCATATTATAAATGATCTTGAAAAAATATTTAACACTAATGGAAATTCTATGGTATGAGAAATATGCTAAATTAACCAATATATTTTTATAAAGGTGACATTTTTCTCGATAGAGCAAAGAATAAGTTACATAGAAAACCCAATAACATGCAGGAAATATGAGATTATTTACATATCTGTAAAAATAAGGCTCATTGTATGTCAAATATAAAATTGACCGAAATGAGATTAATTAATGAGTCCTAACCAATGCACTCCAGCGTTGAACCGTCCGGATTAGCAGTTTTAGAGTACTGGCAATGGTCCTGTTTTCATAACTTGGATCGGTAGAGAACAGGATTTGTGTTACAGCACATCTACGATGTCGCTTTTTAGACATTTTGTCACTTTCAGAATGCTCCTATCGCTCCTGGGTTTTGTACACAACTTGCCAAATTGTAGATGGCTTGCAACAAAAAAAAAAAACGGTTTTGCATAAAATAAAAACGGAATCATGTCGTCTTTTTTTATTTTATCGTTCCACCCCGTACCAAGCAATACTAAACTACTCAACTCAATACTGCGCTACATAGTTTAATACATATTAAAATATCACATTGTAAAAGTAAATGTTTACAATTTTTTTTTATTTGATTTTTTGGAATGTTTTTGCTTATACTTAAGATTTTGCGGACATATTGTTTCTGAGTAGAAATGTTACACGTCCACATTACTATAAATTTCTTTCTCATGCAATTACAACAATTATTATTATTATTAGTAGTAGTAGTAGTAGTATATTATTATTATTATTATTATTATTATTATTATTATTATTATTATTATGCTATTCGAAAATGAGGCTACATCGAAAAGAAGTTACTCTCCAATTCTTTGTTCAAGTTTGCTTGATTGTTTTTAAAACAACTTGAACTTTAAAGATTGTATTCAGCTTTGTAACAACTCGAAACGTACGGTTAACTAAAGAAATGAAGAAGCATACTTTTATATGACTGGTTTTCAATGAAAATACTTTCATCTACAATGGTGTTACACGACAGATTCCAGACGCGCAATAAAATCCATAAAAAGATAGGTTGTACATCTTACGGCGTTCCATAACATATAGTCGACGTTTAAATAACAACACAAGGCAAGAATATGTTTAATTACGATGAGAAAAATTATGGCAAATTTACTTTTTCTTTACATTCGCTGAGAATTGAAATTTTACCATCCGATTTCTATTTTGAAAAAAATGAAGAAACTACATTTTCATAATTTTCAATAAAATATTACCATCCTCTAAAGTATTTTGTGTGTGTATTCAATATATACATGTATTTTCATAATGTGATAGGTTATATAATAATTTCCACAGTTAAACAAAGTCGCAGCCAGAACACATGACAGTCAGCGAACCAGATCCAATACTATAGTTTCGCCCTCAGAAATCAATCTGCGTACTTCTTGAATTCCTCCTACTTGTCATTTTTACAAGGTTCTGCTCAATGTAACCCCACATCTCCTTACGCTGTATCTTGTCAAACTCGTGAACTTGGATTAAATTCTGAATGAGTTCTTAAATTATATCACGATGGGACCATGCTCGCGTTCTGTCAGCCATATAATTCACAATTGTTCTGTCAGCTAAGTAATAAACTATTCTTATTTTTAGTCGCTTACACTGAGAGTTGAACCAGCAACCTTCAGGAGAATATCTATTTTACAATTGATCAATTGATACTTCTAAGTACTCTAACTACTGCGCCACGCGTCGATGTCCATAATCTTAGTACGGATTTTTGGAGCGTTAACCCTATTTTGATTTCCGATTGATATATATATATATATATATATATATATATATATATATATATATATATATATACTCGGGTTTTTTTATTCAAAAGTAATGGACTAATGAATTCAACGAGGTTGTTAGATAGTGCTCAATAAAAAGAGCTGATAATACTTGTTTATTGTTATATATTTGTAGCAGCAGGATGTGACCATGTTTATATAACAATAAACAAGTATATATATATATATATATATATATATATATATATATATATATATATATACTTATTTAAATGAGGAAAGTCACGGTGGGTCAAAACTGCTTGTTCCCTTAAGATAGGGATTATGAATATATATATATATATATATATATATATATATATATATATATATATATATATGAAAACTGTATTTTAGTGTCCAATGAGTAGCTTAATTTCGAATTTTAACATAATATTGTAAATAATACTATATTAAAAATTGTCCAAATGAATACGACACAGTTGTAACACATAAGATAATACATCATATGTTGTTCTTGTTTCTTTGATTTCGCAGAATTATTTTTTATAAATATATAAGTCTGTATATATGTATGTATATAAACATGTATATATATGTATATATATATATATATATATATTCGGCTTTTATTGTTAATTTATTGTGCATTTTATATATTAGCTAGTTTTTAATAAACAGTAGCGCAAACGTTCTTAAGGAAATAAAGCGTTAAAGTGATATTCTCCTGAAAATTGAGGGTTTCAATCTCAGTGTGGACAACAGAAAAATATAATTGCGAATTACTGAAGATCTTTATCGAGTCATCGTTGACGGACCGAAGGCATATTAATCTCATGCAGTAAATATAGGGTTTCATTTGAAATTCTCCCCAAATGCGTGAGTTAAAAAGAAAAATTCGCTAGTTCAACAAGATACACCTCAGAAGTTCGGAATTTACATTGATCGAAACGTAAAAATTAGGAGAGAAGTTTGATGAACAAAAATAATACGAATAACCAACCCTCATCTCCAAATTCAAAATGGAAAATCCATCTTCATTTTACATCTGATATTATATGTATATACACGTGTATTAGAAAATAATATATTAAACGTACTAGATTTTAAACCCAGTAAAATCGGACAAAGTTTGTAGGTTATTTCTTCTTAAGTGATTCTAGAATTATGTAATATGTGTGCTTTGCAGATTATTGCAGTAAATACTAATGCCTATGAATTCCTATTGATTACTGACTTTGACATGAATGGATACTATAACAGTTAGTTCTGTACAACATATCGTAACTGAAGTCTACAGAAAATTTCAGTTCGATAGGCCATTAAGTTTCTGATAAAAAGTTACACATTCAGGCAGCTAAAGACAAGAGCAGAAAGAGGTCAATATAATATAGCATTAACTATATACTTAATTAATTCCCAATATGCGAAAATAATTGCAATAAATAACTGACAGAAGAAACGTTAGTAATTGATTTCAAACGGAATGTACCCGCTTTATTGTAAAATGCGTGACACACAAATGTTTGGTTATAGCTATGTCACGGCTATATAGGAAAGAGAATGTTAAATCAGATTTGGGTGTGCTATTTGATTTTATTTACCTCATTTGTGATGTCAAGAATTCTGTCTTTGAGACTTTGACACCTTTAGACTAAAGTGGCAGTACATTCCAAAACTGTGGTCTTGCGATATATGCTATCTTATTAGTATTATAAATTATTGATTTGCGCCCGAACTGATGGCGAATGGAGCAAGAAATAGTATAAGAATGAAATACAATTAGGGAAAGAAAAGAACAGAAACATGATAGGAATGGAGAAAACATGACTAGAAATCAAGTAAGAAAGGAAGATAAAGAGAATTAATGCCACATAATTTCGGCTTTTTACTAAAACCAGATTTCGTAGAAAGATTTTTACATGCTGGCAATGCACACAAAATGGCAAACTATTTATACTCTTGAACTGATGAAGCATACACTATCTATTATGTATGGGCATTTTCCAGCTTTAATTTTGGCATTTGCTTTCTGACGGAGACAGATAAAATTATCTTCATAGGTAGGTTGCTGTTTATTGTGAATGCTAAGTATATGATATTGAATTTTAATGCCTTTGTAGGCATGCCATTAAGATTAGTAAGAAGGTAAAAGTTACCTGCCTATTATGACAAGAACACTATGAATAACTCGAAAAAGAATCCAGATCATAGAATAGTTTTCGATCAAGCCTCTTGATGATATATGACTGCAAACTATCACAGGAATTCTATTGGTTTATAAAGTTTTCTTACCGATTCTTCTAACGTTTTTTTCTTTACATCCAACCTCTATATATGTATCTATTTATACACTATATATATACTAGTCTGCCTGTACCCGTTGGGTCAGTATGTTATATTAGCTATAGAATTAATGTATGAGCGTGACACTTGTGACGTAATGAAAATAGTTTTTGTGACAAAACAGAAACATTTCTATGAAAGTATATTAAAATGAAAAAAGAATATATATAGATTTCTATGAATGATCTTGTTTATAATTGTTTATTTTTGAAAACAAAACTTACAGCCATTAAATTATAAGTGGTTTGCCATACTTATAGGTAAATGTGCACTGAACAGATACCAAAAGATTTAAATTTAATTTAAAATTTGTATATATCTTTTTTAAATGAAAATTGATAGTTCAAAGTACAGAATAGTTGGAAACGTTCTCCCATGACAAGAATTACTTTCTAAATAGAAAATAAAAATAAAATGTAACTTTTGTTTTAAACAAACCTTCTTGACCCCTTGGGTCAAATATTTAATTTATATGTTAATAATAAGGTCAATAAAACTAATTAAGACACTGCGGAAATGAACGACGCAAAAAAAGAAGAAAGTATAGACAATTGTTTACTTGGATAATTTAAACGCGAAAAAAAAACAATTGGGACGCTGAAAACGCACACAGTAAAACAATGCGTTTATTGTCGCGTTGATTATTTATTTGTAATGCAAATTAAAAAAAAAACATTTTTTCGGAGTTAATTTATTGATGTTGGTAGTGTAGAAGAAAATGTGTGAAGGTTTTTTTAAAGAAAGGTGTATTAAGAAACGGAGAATATTTTTTTTAAAAAGGAGTAGCAGTCCGCTCACGCATAGGTACACACACAGATAACTGTAATAATCTTAGCATTAAATGAAATTGAAGCCGTACAAAGTAATATATCTCCTAGTGCCGCCATATTGTAATTTCAGTCATTGTCCCTTTATAAAGGGAACAATTTACTTCCTTAATAGGAGAATTTCGAGAGATCAGTCAATAAGAATGGACGGAATTTGGAGTACCTACCTTTATTCTTTATGCTTTGGAAGTTGGAAAATATGTTATAGCCAGATACGATATGTTTAGTAATAGAATCTGCGGAACCTGTAGAATCTTTCACGGTGACAACTTGAGCAGTGGTAGGACTAAATATTTAGAGTAGAAAATATGATCACCTTCCTCTATAGATGTTGCGATCGTGGTGGTGTTGCTCGTAGGACACAATGTACTATTTTAATATGAGGACTGAATATGTTTCTAGTGGTGTTCGAAAGCTGCGTAAGATAGTGGCTATTAGCATAGATGTATTGAATTTGTATGTGGCATTTGTTGTTGCAAACGCACGATACTTCGGTCCAGAGGGTGATTTCTGCAGTCATTTTATTATATATGGATATAAGTGTGTGTATATTTCGCTCTCTTTCTCTCTCTCTCTCTCTCACTCTCTGTATATATATATATATATATCTATATATATATAATATATATATATATATATATATATAAAGCTCAACCAGTTTAATTGAAGCTTATATAGGAAAACAATAAGAATGGAAAACTATATGTTGGTAAATATAGAATGGCACATTTGATCAACTAGGGTATACAGACATTTAGTTTGGGTATGGAGGGGGTACTTTATACCAAGGCATTTCGATGCCTAATGCTTCTCATCAGAAAAGTAGAGAAGATCCTAGAGAAAGTGATGGGGATGTGATGTCTAGCCTGGGATTCATCAGGACTGAATTAAATCAATAAAATTATTGACGAGTTTTGGAGAAGTTGTAACGAATTCTAAGATAAAGGATAGGCGTATTATATATAGTGTGAGGCAGAAAGGTGTATGGGGTCTCTTATTGTTTTCATATATATATATATATATATATACATATACATACACTTATATATATACATATACATTCACGTATATACATATATATATGTATATATATATGTATATACGTGGATGTATATGTATATATATATATATATATATATATATATATATATATATATATATATATATATATATATATTCTCACCGTCTGTGTAAGGAACTGTCTTTACCAAACATCTGTGTCATTTTATCTACAAATATGAAAATTGATATATAAGAGATTTTTGATCATTTGATTTAATTTCAACAGGTAAAAGTGGTTGCTAAGCAGTCACAATTGAAGAAATTCAGTTCGCATGAGTAAGTCGACCAACCATTATATTTCTACTCAAGATTAAATATACACTTTTCTATTCAACACCATTATTTGTTAAAAAATATATATGCGTAAGAACTTAGATCAGAAGAATAACGCCCGGCCGCTACATTTTTTACTTTCGTTTTATAATGATATCCAAGTCATGTGATTTTATGTTTTGCTTTAGAATTCGACAAGGCATTACGTATATAAATTGGTCAGCTTCGACCTGAAATCTCACAAACCTGAAATCTCAAAAACAGAGACAAAATGATGTTCATATGTAAGTTTTTGTTTACTGTGAATGCTAAGTACATGATAGTTTAGGAATGTTAATGGCTGTGTAGCCATGCCATTAATAATGCTGCTCGAGGTAGAAGAAAATGAACCTTAGAATAACTCAAAAAAAAGCTATCCTATCAGCAAGTAACCAAAACCTTAGGGCATCTGTGCTGTCAAAAGAGTCCAGCCTATACAGTAGTTTCTGGCCGTGTCTATCGATGTATGCAAAGTGCCACAGGATTTCTATGTGATTATTTACACGGGTTATCATGGTTACTATTCCCATATTATTTCTTTATCACATCTATTCTTTGACCTCATGTCGCTTTATATATATATATATATATATATATATATATATATAGCTGTTAGTCTAGCATCAGCGAAGTACTGTAATAAGGCGAAACAGTATGTCATTGGATGACTATAAATGCTTCCAATCTCGCATGTAGCATATTTAAACGTGATAAACAAAAATGCAACTGGAGCATAAAGCAATGCTCTTTGAGTAAACAAATAGCGGTTACATGTGTGTATAATACTTTAATATTGTTAATTCACATGACTATCCCTGTAGCAGCAAAATAGTGTAACGGTTACGAGCGCCGACTATCGCCTAGACTATCCGGTTTCAAACCTGATTGAAGTAGTTCCTTGTCTATCCAATTAAAGGCCTGTGATAGAGCGAATCACTCTGTGGATGTCTCTTTCTATATATATATATGAATGGAAATGTATAAAAAAGAATATGAAAAGTATAAAAGCTTATAACTTTTCTTTATTCGTTTTTAATTGGTGACGTGCAGGAATACAAAATAATATTATGAAAAAAAAACAACTTTATATATATATATATATATATATATATATATATATATATATGACTTTTCTGTCACTCCATGTAAAGAACTGTCTTTACCAGACAACTTTTTCATTTTTTATCTCCAGAGTCTTGAAACTTAATACATAAGAGACGTAGACATGTGGAACAAATTTGATATAATTTCATACTATAAAAGTAGCTACTTAGACGTCACAATTCATGAAAATAGAAATTGTCAGGCGTAAATCGACTAAACATGTTATTTTTACGCAATCGTAAATATACACTCATATATTTATCAACGTTATTTAAAAATAATTATATGTGTAAGGACTTAGATCAAATGAATAACGTTGGAAAGCATTATATTTTTTTTCGATTCAAGATGATACGTTTACTATATGTTTCTTTTCTTTTAATTTAGAACTCATTACTATATACAGGGTATACTATAATAATTAATGAAATATGAGCTCTATAATAAATGTGACATCTGCATGAATAAGACACTCATATTTAAGCATATTTTACGAACATGTTACGCTGATGTGCTACTACAACATATTGACGACGATATCATTATCAATAAATAATTGGCTCTGTAATAATAAATATGGTATCGGCATTAATATAAATATCGTATTTAGAGAATTTTACGATATGGCAACGCCAGGCGGTGTGTTATTTTATTTTAGATAACAGAGTTTGTGTGCATTCTTTTCTGCACGACGAAAATACATGACCATTTTATTTACTTTTAGTGATTAATTAATAATACAGAAAATAATTTAAGAGAATAAAAGAAAAGTTGAATACATTAAGTTATGTATAATGAAATGGAGAATAAATGATAGTTTTGTTTTGTTTTTTTTCAAAGAATAAAGTAGAACGATAAGAAAACAAGAAAGAACATGATAGCAGCAGACGGATAATAGCTTACAAGCGAAAATATTAGCAGCCACAGCAGTTGGCCCCAGCGTCAGATGGCGAGGAAATAAAGACTTTTACAAAGTACATGTGTCTTAAAGCACTTTGTGTCTTAAAGCACTCTGTGTCTTAAAGCACATAACGAAGTGCCATGTTTTGGAGGAATAGCAAATAAATGTTTTTTTTTCATTTAAAAATGCGGAGTCGGATTTATTTTTGCTACTTCGTTGATGTTATATCTTCAATGTTACATGAGGTGAGGTACATAAATAGAGGGAGAAAAAGAATGGTTAGAAAGGATGCAACAATGATTCCAGGGAATGGAAAGAAATAATGACAGCAAAATGAAGAGAAATATAAAAGGGAAAAAAGAAGAAATTAAAAGTAAGAATCGCAAGAAAAAAAGAAAGAAAAAGTGGAAAAACGGAAAGAAAGAAATGATGGAAAGTCAGACAGAGGAAAGGGCGAAAGAAAGAAAAAGAATTGAGGTTTAGAAAGGGCAATGAAGGATAAAAATGGGAAGAAAATTTCAAGATGTAAAAAGAAAAAAAATAGCGAGGTAAAATATAACAAAAATGAAAAAAAGAAAAGAAAGAAAGCGGGAAAGTAAGAAAAAGAAATAGATGTAAAAAAAGGTGAAAGAAAAATAGAAAAAGTACGTAAAGTAGGAAAGAAAGAAAAAGAAATAAGTACAGAAATAGATAATAGAAAAAACGGAGAATAGAAATAGGGAAGGATCGAAAGAGAAAAAAGAACGAAAAAGAAGATAGATTAAGAAAAAAAGAGAGAATGAAAGAATGAAAAGAAAGAATAGAAAATGCGAGAGAAGTAAAAGGAAAGAAAGAATGGAAAATACGAAGGAAAAAGAGTGAGGAATTATACAAAGGATGAACAAATAAGAGAAAAAAAGAAGAAGAGAAAACTTCTATTATCATCTAAAAGGAACTTTGCTTGTCTCTCTGTAGCTGTGTGTTTATGTATCTGCGAGTTCATTTTCTATAGATTCGAAAACGGCTGAATTGATTTTTATGAAATATACGAATGTATTTTATTTCTCTGGCAGTGTTCGTAGATAGGATTTGTATTAGGTTGTCTTCAATAAGTATATGAAATCGATAATCGAAATAATCCAATAAAATTAGGAATAATTGATGGTGACTTAAATTAACATCATACACAGCCTAACATCATACGTGCATCTGAGAAAGTTAATTACTACATAATCTGAAATTCCCAATATATAAAATCAACAGTAGGTTCTTTAATATGATAGAGGCGCGTTCGAAATGAATTTTTCTATTTAAGCTGAGTTTCACACGGTTGCTTGACTTTTGCATTTTAAACATTATTCAAGTCATTGTCATCACACTACCAGTAATGTCAGACATGTAAAAGCAACAATAGGTTCTTTGATATGACACGGGCGCGTTTAAAATGAAGCGGTTGAACCATGATACTTGACTTTTGCATTTGAATCTTAACTCAAGCAATTATATATACAAATATGTTTATATAATCTTCAGTATGCTCTGTATAGCGCAATGTAGAATACAATATATTGTGAAATTAGTAACTAAGAGAGGCAGATGAAGCTTCGTCCAGGTGCATCGTTACGAGTTCCTTATAAGAACATGTAATCAATCGATCGATTTGATAGAAAAATAGTATATTTCATCGTTTTCTGATGGCAATAAAATACGGGATGGCGTTAAATATTCAGTGAACATCATTCAATATCGGATAACATCGAATCATCTTGCAAGTTAATAGATAACGGAATAAAAAGAGAATCAAATATACACCAAAGAAAAAAAAAGTTAAATAATCATTTAATGGCTTGAAATAAAAAGAAAATAAAAGTTGGGAAGGAGGATGACAAAAAGAAGAAATACATAGAGATAGTGGAAGGAAAAAAAGATATAAAAGTTTAGTGAGAAGAAAAGAGAAACGAAAAAATAAAGAAATATATGGAATGACAGAAAGAAAACGGGAACGATAAATATGGTAAGCTTAAGAATAGATAAAGTTAGTCTGAAATAAAAAACGAATGACATAAAAAACAGAGTGAAATAAAAGAAGGTGGAAATAAAGAAAAAGAAACAGAATAAAAGAATGGAAGAATACAATGAAAGAATGGAATAGTAGTTTAATGGGAGAAAACATATGAGAATAATCAATATATCTATAAAAGTTAGAATATGGGTTTGAGGACACTTCTTAACCTATATACTCTACAAAAATTGATCCTCAGACTTTAAATTAAATAGATAGGGTATTCAGAGTCGTAAAAACCTTTTTACTCAGTTTCATCCGTACAAGATAGATGCAAATGTGTCAGATTTGAAAATTTGGTACGTTGGAGTTTTGTTTGTTTACTGTTTAACGAACGTTTGAGTTTGGTTTGTTGTTTCCCGAACGGGCATGCATAAATAGTTCATATAACGGATAACTTATCTTAAGAATGTGCAGTTCGAAAAATGTTTTAAAGATCGTGCCACGGTTGGAATAGAGTTATTGTACTTGAGACACTGCCGTTAGGTTTTGGTTTCGATATCAGTCTGAGTAGTTTTTTGTGTGTGTTTTTTTACAAGAAGTGAACAGTTTCAAAAACATGATACTTGAAGTCCATTGTTTCAGTTTCTGTGTTAATTAAAATAAAATATTTATGCGTATTTTACGACCGAGCAACGCTGGGCGACCGGCTAAAATAGAAAAAATAGGAAAGATAAAACAAAATTCAAAGAAAAGAAATAAATGATAAAACAGAGAATTCAAACACGAAAAAGAAGAAAGAAAAGAGAAAAAAAATTAAAAGTAAGAATAAAAAATTTAAAGGAAGAATAGAGAAAAAAAACAAAAACAATGATGGAAGTTAGAAAGAAACAATTGACAGGAAAAATGAATAAAACGACAAAAGGGAAAACAGAAAAAAGGCTAAAAAAAAGGCGTAAGAAACTGGAAGGACATACATAAATTAAAGGAACTTTTTTTTTAAATTAAAAGAATGAAAAATATAAGCAAAAACCGGAAAGCGAAAATAATGGAAGGAAGGAGGGAATCAAGGAAAGAAAAAAAGAAAGAAAATTACGTGAGATAATGTTAAAGAGTAAAAAACTATGATTAAAAGGAAAAGAGTAAAAAAAAGAAAGATGTTTAGGAGAAAAACCCGAAAGCAATATTAGGCAAAGAGAATAAAAGAAAAATAACAAAAACAAATATAAAAACAAACAACGTCACGAAAAATAGAGCAAGCCATTCCGGTAAGCTATAAAAAAGGGTATCGACGTTGATTAACGCCGAGAATTCCTTAGTGAATTCTGATAAGCTGTGATAGAAGCAAGCAAAGGTTAAAGTCTTCTTAAACGTGCATCCGAGGGGTTTCGCGTCGTATTAATGTCTTTCTTCAGATGAGCCGTAAATCCGTTCCATTTATTCCCGACTTGTGCTCGATTCACATAACGCAATCACTAAACCAATTTCTTTCTTTACTTCAGCAGAAATACTTCCGTCTGTAAAACATATTTCTTTTCTTTTAGTCTCTTAAGACCAAGAGATTTATAGAAACACAGAAGCCTTTTTAGACAATCTAGGCATCGTTATATGATATTATAGTAAAATTGAACTCGTTTGGTCATCAATTTAGCTTGGGTTGCATTGTTCTAAAGGCATCCACAACTTGCAAATTGCTAATGTCAGTATGTTAAGGACACATCTTACTATCTCCACAAAAATTAACGTTTACATGACCTATACTATAAACAACCTTTTTTTATGGAAGCGAACCGTGGACGCTGCACAGCAACAAAAGCGAAAACTGAACACGTTTCACATGCGCAGTCCGCCGAGAATTTTCGGTATTTCTTATGAAAAAAAAATTGCAAACAATGCTGTGCTCGCAAAAGAGGTATTAAATCTATGTCCCCCGTTATTCACCAGAGACGTGTAGGCTGAATAGACCTTGTGCACATCATAGATGAATCTAAAAGAAAACCTTATGCTAACTTAACTACGAGAAAAACAAACATTGGTCGTCGTTAGATCCGCTATGTATACGTGTAAAAACGCAATGTGAAAGCATACGAAATTGACCCTTGATGCTGCGAACTTAAAGCTAAATCCGCGACATCGTGAGATAAAAGATAAGCAAACGGATGAGCACTGGAGATATGTCCATAGCAGAACGGAAAAAGACCAGCAGAATCAGGAAGGCCAATCCAACAAACAACCAATGTGACGTGTCTGTCCAAGGGAGCGGCTGAGCTCCCTACTGGGAGAAGCTGAGACTCCAGGAGTACTGGAGAAAGCCAGACAAATGCTTTATATGAAAGTCGACAAACAATGTCATTTTTTTAATTTGTACTCCAAACAACTAATGACTCAGTTCTGGAGAAATTATGTTTATAATTTAAGTGTGATGCTTGAACATAGTGATCACGGTAGTGACCCCATTAGGTCATGAGAAGCGTTTGCTGATCTACAGCTACACTCGTTGGGGGGCTTTACCCTGGGGTAAAGTTGTGTGGTATAATTGGTCCAGGGAACAATCCCGGTTTTACTCCTACCCTGATTATTTAATGGAGCGCAGAGTCGAAACACGATATTTGATTCTGAGAGTTTAAGACAAAGCAACTTCTAGAGAATCGCAACACACCCTCTCTTTTCACGCCACCATCACCGCGATATCGAAGGGACAAGTGAGATCTTCTTATAGACTCAATAAGGTCGGCCATTATTGAACGTTCTACGGTAAAACAATTGTATATAATCATATATATGTATGTAATTTTTTATGGAAATTAATCAGTAGACTAGAAAAACTGAGGTGTTTTTGTGCATGTAATTGCTTTCTTCTAGCATACGACGGAGCGGCGAGGTGACGGCATGTCAACCCTATCGCGAGAGGCACCGACAAACACGCGGCCGCGAATTGACGACACACCAGCGCTATCAACGGGGTTCTACCGCACGAAGACGTCACATCTAGTCACTGTTGACCAAGATAGTTACTTGGACGATTACACCAACATGACGTACGGACATTCACTTGCGACATCTAAAATTGGCAATATACCATAGATCGAAGATAGGCTTGTTCAACCACAGAGGAGAATGTTCAACCACAATCTCTATAACTTTTAGACTGACAGACATCAACAGTATTTATATTATGTCTTATAAAGAGAAAACGAGCTAGAAAAGACAGCAAGTAATGTAAATCTATTTTTAAATGATTACACATGAATCAGTATTGTTTTAAGTTCTGACGCAATTGTCTTTCCTGTTAAAATTTCTTTTAGTGAGACTAGAGAAAAAATACATAAATGTTGTAAAAATTCTTGGCGAAAGTATATTTTATGGAAGGAATTTTATTTAAATATTTCATATCCATATTATATCTCCACGTCCTTAGCCACTGTCACTTCTATGCTGTTTTTATTTAAAAAAGTATTAATCTCTCACATTCTCCCCCTCTATTTATCTGAGTTTTTATCTGTATGTCCATATCGTGTTCATACATTTATCTAGAAATGTATACTTTGTCTTGTTATTGGAGTATGAACTACATAATGTGAATACACCTAGCTATAATGCTTACTTTTAACAATAGACTAATTAGCTCTTTTTATTCAATACTTAGTTTTATTGTTTAAACTGGTAATATATAAGGAGACAAAGTATGAGATAGAAAGAGATTATGGAAATGAGATAAAATCAAATAAAGTAAGAGGGGGAGAAATAGTGACTGGTGCGATAGTGAGTGACTCTTTATGGAATACCATCGCCTGATGCTACATCACAGAGAGAAGGTGAGAGTGGTATACAAAAATAAAATATCACCTGGGGAGTAACTAAAATATAATTCCAACTATTAATAAGTACGATAAATAAAATTGGCCAACAAAAAAATATTGTCATAGTGCCTAAGATACTTCAACTTTTTTTTCCTTATTTGAGGGCGCTGGTTCCGGAAATGGTGTTACTTTTTCCAATCAGATACATATTTTCTGCTATGGTATAACCCCACTGTGTAGGAAGCCGATAGCTTCAATAAAAACAGGCGAACCTAAGAAAAATATTTTATGTAACTTTAGAACACACATCAAAATATTTACAATTATAACTTAAACCTGTAAAAAAGTGCTAAGCATAGATATCCTCAATAAATTGACGTTTTACTGATTTTTTCTTACTAAGGTGTCACCACTTATCAAAGCCAAGTGGCAATTCGAGGATAAGTTTTGTAAGTGTGCAGTGGTCAAGGGGATAATGACGTAGTTATTGTTAGTAGTTGAAATTTGGTAAATTGGATTACTTAAGAGGAACGACTCATCAAGAACTTATTATTTTAAACTTGAAGACGACCATATTACAGTCAGCCGGAAAGCAGGCAAATGGAAGAGAGTTCCACTTGTGTGCAGTTCGAAGAACATCTTTGTTCATAAAGTTTACGTTTAGATTTAGGGGCGGACAAAGATTGGGGGAAATTATTGATAGTGTTTTCAGCTAGACTAGCGTTTCTCGTGATAGTTTCTATAATGGGGGGTCAGCATCATCGCGATTCAAATAAAAAACAGTGATCTTCAAACATGCTTGAATCCAAACGACATTGATAGCAAACTTCGATGTAGCTGATGTCATGGTGGAAGCACTCTTCTTACTTGTCGCGTACGTCTCGAAGACTTTATGCAAAAGAGCAAAATGGCTGTTCAAAAATGTGACTTGTTCCCAGTTGTTGGAAGCTAAGCAGTAATGTTTCATCAAGCTCTTTGTAGTTTTCCGCCTTTATTTTCTCTAAGAGATATATTACCACATTTGTAAACACCGTCTAGATACTTTATTCTGCATGATTCATAAATTTACAGAAATATGCGTTATTTATAAAATTTCGAATCTGGGGTCAATAAAACTGTCCAGCTTTTAATTGATGTACGGTGAGTCCTAAAAATTGCATGAAAATATATTAGAAACAGTCATCATATTTCGCAAGAGCCTTATCAAACTGTTTCATGATGAGATGCCAAGCTTTATGTGAAGAGGAGAAAGCACTAGTTTGGAACGCTCCATAAAAACGGAAGTAAGAACATTGAAGAAGTCAGGGATCAGTTCACTGCGCACAGGTCAATCTATTTTTATCCAGCTCTCTTCTTGCACTGCATCCCACAAACATAGGAAGCAAGGAAATTTTGTGTAGCCACCATTTAGCCAGAGGAGAAACACAACGCTTTTCAAATCGACACATATGATCCATTAGTATTGTAAGATAATCTTGGAGGAAGACGGGTTGGAATGATTTTTTTATTATGATCCATTAGTATTGTATGTATGAAACCTTTTTCAGAAAAAAATCTGATTTCATATCTTTCTATAAAAAAGCACCAATCTTCCAAAAAATGCCGTTCGACTGCAAGCCGCCGCAGTAGTCAGGCAACGCGTTGCAATATACTATGACATTTTCTAAAGTGAAACATGGAAAGGACTTCATAATGTGTTTTCTATAGACGGTTATGAGAATTCGAGGCCAAAGAAGTTTTTTTTTGGGGGGGGGCTGGAATTTAAAATAACAATTAAGTCGCCACGTTTAAGAGGTGAACATTTGGCTCTAGGTCACTGTAACTTCTTTACGGCGAGTTGATTTTTATCATGTTAGACATTTGACTGATTATAATAATATTTGTCGTTTGGATTAATCAAGGTTGGGAAAGATCAATTTATATTTTTCTTTAATTGTGTATTATTCTGACTAGAATAAGACTATGTTTATCGCAATAATTCGTTTGTGTATTACGTTTTATCGTATGAGTCCTCCTGAGATAACCCAATTAAAAGAGGAAAAAACAACATAGTGAGACAACATGGAAAAATCACAAGAGAATATGGCGCCATCATGTCTAACTCCAGCGTGATGTTATTATGGCTTAGTTTATGTTGCTCAATAAATTTAATCTTAGTAATTTAGTAATTATTAAGTTTTACGTGTGTAATTTTTCTATCAAAAAATGGGGCATATTTGAAATAAATCAACAGGAAATATATGTATTATAGAATAAATTTACAGCACTCAATGAACGAATGAGCTCTATAATATTTATAACTAAGAGCATGTCCTACTTTCAGAACGTTCTAATACTTATCTATGAAAAATGGAGACACGACTATTGTACGACAAGTCACCCCAAATAGGTATTGTTGGTTTATATGATATTTAGACATGTTATTCGAGCAACCGAGGATTTTCATGTCAATAACAACAATTTTCATATTAATATGAATAATTTTCATGTCAATAGCAACAATTTTCATATCCATAACAACAATTTTTATGTCAATAACAACAATAAGACTAAAGCCGTTACAGGAATTACAACAACCACTGTAAAAGAGTAATACAGAATGCGAGAGAGTTAAGTTAAAAGTAGCTGAGCAGCGCTTAGATTCCTACCAGTTTTTGCTAATAGCAAATAAGGTCCTGAACAAAAGTGGGTGCTCTATCCCAACAATCATCAATGGACCTGAAGTAATCTCTTCCGCATCAGGCAAAGCCGGACTTTTTGCCAAGACCTTTACAACTACTTCTTCTCTATGCGATAAATGCCGTAAACCCTACCTTAATTATGGCTGTATCAGAAACCACGCTATGCGACATAGATTATCTGTACATGATGTTGCCAAGCTAATCAAAAAACCTGATTCCAGTAAAGCAACTGACCTTGACGGCATTCCAACTATAGTACTGAAAAAGCTTCAATCAAAATCAGCTCGCATACTTACAAATTCTTTAAGGGTTGTCTTACGGAAATTTGCTTCCCAACGCGTTGGAAAACCTCATCAGTATGCCCTGTATTTTAGAATTCAAATGATCGGTCATATTCCTTTCAGTACAGACCAATAAGTCTCACGTGACTGTGTAAACTGTTGGATATATGTGTTAAATAGAGAAGTAGTCAATCACATCAGTAAAGATAACTTCTTAGTGGCATGTAATATGGTTTCTGTTCTGCTAGATCTGCTGACAGTTATATCTCATAGAATTAGTGCATCTCTTGACGGAAGCTTCCTTTCTACGGCAATTGCTCTTGGCATAGTAAAGGGCTTTTTATCGGGCATGGCATAACGGTCTACTTCTTAAGATATCCAGCTACGGTTTAGCTGGAAATGTTTTCTCAATTCTTAAATCATATCTGTCCGATAGCTTCATAAGAATAGTGTTTGATTGACAGAAATCAGAAACGCACAGTATCAATGCTGGAGTTCCTCAGGCATCCATCCTGGGCCCAGCTCCCTTCCTGATCTTCAAAATAATTATCCTAAGGTAAGTGGTTGATATTTATGCTGACGACACTACTATCAATAGCAACACATCAAAGTCCGTAAATAACCAAGTTCTCTCTTACCCTCTCCCTCTCTTTCCTCTGATCTTGATGACGTGGTATAATGGGGAAAGTAGTGGCTGGTTACTTTTCATGCACCAAAAAGCAAACACCTATTATTACATCATGATCACTCTTATCCACATTTGGCATCAATTGACATGAATTGCTCTCGTCTTGAGGATGTTCCATGTTTGACAAACTTCTTGGCTTGACCTATACTCCTGATCTGAAATGGAACACATACATCAACTCCCTTGCAGAGGTAGCTGGAGAATAGTGGGATCGTTCTACCGCCCCATTGGGTATCTAACTTCTGATGCAATTGTTTACCTATATAAAATCCATGTACATCCAATGATAGAGTACTGATTCCACATCTGAGCTGCTTGAAGCAGCTTATCCTACCTTGAATTCAAAATAGACCTCGTAGCTTAGTGGGTGACACATTTTCTCTTCACTGCCACCTCTTTCCCACAGAAGAGACGTTGCGAGCCTTTCTCTATTGATCGTTTTTTTATGGCAAGTGCGCGCCTGAGCTCCAATATGATCCCTCCTCACTAAATTTCGCGAAAAACACTTGTCTAAAAAAAAACCATTATCAATAATTTAGCCCACTGTTTATCTGTACCCAAACCTAAACGTACACTCCATGAACAAACTTTCTTTCTATGAACTGCATGCCTATGGAACACTCTTCCGTTTGCCTGCTTTCCCGCTGACTACAATTGGATTGTCTTCAAGTCCAACGTAAACAAATTCTTGATGAACCGTCCCTCAAAGTAATAAAATTTACAACATTTCCACTACTTACGATTATGACTCTATAATTCCATTGGCTACTGTACACCCATTAACCTTTTATCCTCGAGTGGCCCGGGCCTTTATAAGTGATACCTCCTCTGTAAAAAAGCAACAATCTTGGAGGAAGACGGGTTGGAATTATTTTTTGTCGCAAAATATTGTAAAAAGAAACCATTTTATTTTATACAAGTTGAAACGAGAATGTGTCCCTCTAAGGAAAAAAATCAGACCGTATTATTTTTTTAAAAATTGAAAAAAATCAATTCAGGAAACTTGATTATGTTATAGAGCTGACATCTACGTAATGTAGCCGCCTTAAGTCTTAATAATCGCCTCTATACGGATACGGAACTGGGAATATGCCTTTTCCATAAGCTCCGACAGGAGTTCGGTGAATACTCGGAGGCGATCAGACTCCCTTTGGTGTTGTTATTGGTGTTCTCGACGTATGACTAAACGAGGCAGTCTAGCTGGTTCAGGTCTCGGGAGGAGGAGGCCAGTGAGAGAAAGGTACAAAGTCGGAGCACTTCTTCTTAAGCAAAGCCTGGGTTTTCTGGGACTTTTGCACTGCTGCCGAGTCGTGCTGTCATAGTCAGGTTCTGTGAAAACAACCTGATTGCACCAGAGGATCACCACAGTATTCAGCATATTAAGCTACACTCTCGTGTTGACGTGAAAGCCAACTTGAAGATGTGATGTTGCATTATGTGCCCCTCACTTAAAAGCACACTAAAAACCATACCGAAAATTTTGTTTTTATAACCCTGCGAACGTCCCTGTAATATTTTGCTATCCACGGTATCAATTTTGCGGGTGCTGGAAATGGTTCTGTTTTCATAAGTTGGATCGGGATGATGTATGCGTTGCACAGCGGCGTATCTACTATTTCGCTTGTTCAACATTATGTAAATTTCAGACATGATAGAAGGACCATATTGCTCTTGGGATCTGTACACAACTGGCTAACTAGTAGATGGTCTGCAACAAAATAGAAATCGGTTTTCATCAAACAGAAATCGAATCATGCCTTTTCTAGGAAGACAATTTTATTTTTCCACCCTGTACTTAAAATAATCTTGCAAATAAAGTTGTGTAAATCCTCAAGTGATAACTTAATAGGAATGCATTTGAAATCAATGTTTGGTTCTGCCTCCTCAATATAATTTAAACTATGTCCTTTGCGACGCATCCATTAATTTTCCTCCGAAAATAATTTGTAACAAGCAAGACGTCTTGAAATTCCGCTAATTTATCTTTCAAATATAATATATTGCTATTGGGCATACTGTGAAATTCCTTGCGATATTATTGTAGCCTTTTTGTTCAAATTGTAAAAGTATTTATCTAAGTAATCTGGTTAATGTAGTGGCAGAATATATCTGATTAATTATATTTATATCTAATATCCCTAAAAGAGTCCGTGAAATACAGAGTGACCCCCCCCCAAAAAAAAACGGGCCCAACTCTAATTAGGCCCCGTTTCGTAGTGGTTTGTCTGAATGAAATGAAACTTTGGTCATAACTAGTTTATTATATTCAAAACATTACATCAAAACACTAGGGTCTTTGGCCTTTTTTCTCTGTTCTATGGCATATGTTTTAGATGGCCTCCATTTAACTTTTGTTTTTTGGGGGTCAACCTGTATATCCATTGTATGGATGCTGGCGTGAATGGAAAAACCATGATATTATTAAAGAATCTTTAAGCAGGACGAGTCAGCAGAACGAGAAGTTATATTTTAGCCTCACATACAGCCCAAAGGAGACATTGTTTTTTTTTTTTTTTTTTTTTTTTAAATTTTCATTGTTTAAATTTTATTTTGCGTCTTCGGTGATTAAGAAATCCTATTAATCAAAAAGTAAGATAAAGGATGGTAAAATACTACGAACATTAAACTGACGTATCTATATTCAAATTCAATATTCGTAGTACGTTATCACCTTCTATCATCCTTTCTAATAAATAGGATCTTCTGATCAAATTATTTATAATCTGGAAACCCTAACATAACCAACGTACATTAAAGCTACTACGTTATTGATGTCCATATTATAAAAGATTATTACAACGAAGTAATTTAAAATCGGTTGATATTTAAAATTAAAAATAACACAGCTTACTTTATAAACGAAATACGAGCGGGACCTGTGAAAATTCCACAGGGGACTCATTTATATGTTATATATTGATGTAAGTATTCTGTAGCTGTTCAGTATAATTGGAGCCGCTCTGATATTCCTGTAGCTTTTTTGTTAAGACTGCAAGAACATTTATCTAAGCTAGTACGAACGCCCGGCAAAGCTCGGTCGTGAAGTACGCTTAAATATGGTATTTTAATTATTTAAGATTTCTAATATATTATTATAGAGTTAATATTCTACCGAATATTTTATATTATAATGTTGCGATTTCAAAAATTGAAAATATATATCTATAGCAGTTGGATGAAATAGCTTGGATCGGAACCGAGATAAAACTTACGATATATATATATATATATATATATATATATATATATATATATATATATATACATATATATATATATATATATATATATATATATAGAGAGAGAGAGAGAGAGAGAGAGAGAGAGAGCTTAGAGCGTTAGAGGAAAAGAGCAAGCTCAATTCTATGAGAGGAGACTTATCTGAACATTATAAAGCTTAACAAGTATCTTTGGAGCTTATATATGAAAACAATAGGAGTGGGAAATGAATACACAGAACTATATATTGGTCTATATAGATTGGTTCATTTATTAAATAAGAAAATACAATCGATTAGTTGGGGGTAGAGGGGATTCTTTATGTCGAGGTCTTTCAAAGGGTAGAGAAGATGCTAGGGTACATAGTGGGGATGCGGCGTCTAGCGTTGGATTCATTAGGAATCCAAAAAATCAAAACAAATTCAAATTATAGATGGTGTAGGGGATTCAAATTCTAAATAAAGGAGGAGCGTATTATATATAGTGTAGAACAGAAAGGTGTATAGAGTCTTTATAATAGTCTGAAGTGTGTGTAGTATATGTTTTAAGGTTTAGATTGGGGCTTAACTGGACGTGTGGTAATTCTATTTAAACTGCGTGTAAGATATCTATTATCTATGCAGGGGTAGTTTTTACATATGCAAGCGAGATGACAACAGCACTATGAATTAGTGTATACTTTGGGGAGGGATATTATGCTGTCGATTTAAGGCAGAATGGATGGGTCTGAGTGGGTAGTTATATGGCTATAATACTGGATTTCAGATTATAATATATGCTAGGTTATATGTAGCAGTATGTCTATGTTTTCTTTTTTATAAGGCAGAGAGATAGGGTAGCAAGTTATTTGGAGGTGTCTAACAGGAGAAAAATACATTTTTGGATATGGCTGACTGGCGTGGTGGAGTAATAAGCGGGAATTGTACTATTAACCATAATAATATTAATAATAACAACAGTAATAACGAGGATGATAATGACAATAAAATGATGATAGTAACGATAATAATAGAAATGACGACGATAATAAAACAAATATTATTATTATTAATAATAATAATAATAATAATAATAATAATAATAATAATAATAATAATAATAATAATAATAACTAGAACTGAAGTAAAATTAAGGGGTACAGATAAAGACAAGGTCCAAGACACATGAAATATAAGTAAGAGATAGAGAGTGAGGGTGAAGTAAAAAGAACAAAAAAATAAGGGGACATAAAAAGATATAAAATATAAAATAAGATAAAAGAACAAAACATTTTTAAAAAATGGTTTCGTTGAAGAGGGCAAAGTTGGCTACCTAAAAGGTATTAGCATAGTGCATGAAATTTCACCTTTTTTCTGGTATATATGATTAACGTTTAACTCGAAAATTAATTTTGTACAAAACGCACCATGATTTATCGAAACGAATTGCGATTATAGAGATATTCAAATCCGGAAAAAAGATGGATTTCTGCAAACCTGAAATCGAATGTTGGTGTGGATAGCACTAAAACATGTCAAATCCACTGGTGACATGAAACTATTTAGTTTATTTAAGAGAGTAAAGATTCGGCTTTAAACTTTACGAATTTGGAGGCCCCGAAAAAGAAATTAAGTAAGAAATTGACCAAAATACGACAAAAGATCATTCGTAACTCGTGTAACCCATTCATCGAGCTTTGGCTGCATGTTATTGATACACAGGAAGGTTACATCAATTAAAGTTAAGCTACTTTTAATCTAGTAATAATAATACATATATTTACGTTCAGCTGATATGTATTGTTTACTTTATTTAATAAATGTAGGCAAAAATCTGTGTATCGTTCAGTATTGAACACACTGTATTTTGTCTCTACAGGGCTACCATTCGCCCATGTATGGAGTACTGTTGTCACTTTTGAGCGGGTGCATTTGCTACATCTTTCCCTCCTGGAAGGCTTCAGAATAGAGTCGCCAACCTGATAGACCCTGACCTGTCATGTAAGCTTCAACCTTTGTCCCACCAACGTAATGTTGCGCCCCTCTGCTTGTTCTACAAGTATTTTAGTGATAAATGCTCCGACAAACTACACGCCTTTGTATCCCTCGACGTAAATACCCTCTAAAACCCGACAAGTAGAAAAATCCCTACAGAGTAGAGATGGCCAGATTTAAGAAAACCTTCTACTCTAATAGTTTCTTCCTCAGAACTGCTAGACTTTGGAATTCCTTTCCGTGTTCTTGCTTCCCCAACTTTACTAATACTCAGAAGTTAAAGTGTAATGTGAACCGATATCTCGCTGTTTAACTCCCTACAGAGTATTCACGCAACTTATGTCCCCGAAGGTAGCCCTAAATAAAAGTATCATTATGCCTTTTTTTGGGTGAAAATGGAATAATAAAAAAATGTATACAGATTAAAATATAAATAGTAGGTTCAGCGATAAAAATGTGTACAGAAAAGCATCATCTTCATAACTTGGTGTAATTATTTCTTCTATATTCTACATCATTTTCTTGGTGTACACGTGATCAGATTAGATTCATCTGTGCGTACCGTTCTTCAGGGTCACACGACCCTCAAACGAGCATGGCTCATCTGCCCTTGTAGCTCGCGAGATAGCTGGCGCCACAAAGACTATCTCCTCTCTAGAGGTTTACGGATAACCTACAGTGACCTTTCCTCAATTTGATATACAGATGCCTAAGTAATTGCATCTTTGGAAACTGAAATTGTAAGATAAGAAAAGAAAACACGATTTTACGGATTTAATATTATTATTACAATAATCGCCTACTTTGATCTGCATCATGAATAATACGATCTTTGATGCATTATCTATCTCCAACATAGGTTAACAGGCTATCCGCATATATATATATATATATATATATATATATATATATATATATATATATATATATATACAAACAGACACACATCCACGCGCGCATATATATATGTATATGGATGTTTATATATATATATATATATATATATATATGTGTGTGTGTGTGTGTGTGTGTGTGTGTGTGTGTGTGTGTGTGTGTGTGTATATTTCATTTCTCTGTGACGGAAATAAATACAGGCTACACTGCAGGCTAATAAAAAGCTTCAACTAACGGATTATTATTTGCGCAGATCAAGCAATCAGCTGAATATTAATGAGCTATATATAGAAGCTCCAATTAAGTACCATCGCTGGAATGTTGCAACCGTGTTAATATTTTAAAAGGCTTTAATAGAAGGTGATCGAATGAACAGAAGTACTGGTGTCTTTTTAATCATTGACATAAATTCTCTAATGCAATTAATTGTTGATTAAATGTGTATGTATGTGTCGATATCATATAATTTCTTTTTTATTATTACGTTCGATATTGAAACATGTTTATTTAATAGTGCAAAACCAATGCAGTGTATTAATGAAAAGATATATATTTTTAATTATTTTCGCTAATATTTTATAGTTGATTTAATTTTTCGTTCACTTTCGAAACATGTTAATTTGATAGGAAAAAGCAATACAATGCATTAATTATGAGATATGCTTTCATTTTTCAAGTTATATATTATATTAGTCTATTTAATGTTTCAATAAAGATAGAAACATTGTAATTTAATAGTACACATTTCATGCAATGTATTATAAATGAGATATGTTCTTTACTTATACTGTATTCTGTATCCAATATTTCGATTATGAGTAAACCCTGTTAATCTAATATAAATCTCACCTGTCTGTTTAAATGTATGTATGTGTGGATGTTTGTATGTCTGCCCAAAATATTCGACAGAAACGACGGATTTTCACGAAATCGGTATCGTTTTGTAAGCCGACCCTTTGCACGACAAATATCAAAAGATTGGCTAAAACATTAGTTGCTTTTATCCTCAACTGGGTACTTTTCTACAGGGATGGGTCGCTGTTTTCGCGATATTTAAGAAAGTCATACCCTCTTTTTCGAGAGCTTAGCTTTAATTTAAACCTACGTCATTCATGGTTTGGCAATGGTCGCAACAGCAATGGCATCGTGTTTATTTTCGCGTTCTTTCCCTCCTTCGTGATACAGCTTCGATCCTGCCTGCCTGCCTGCTACCACTTTTTAATATATATTTTTCTTTGCTCAACACACACCTCCAAATACCCGGCTAACGCCGGCCATCCAGGCTAGTTTATTATGAAATGACTAATACAATATCTTATTGATAAGATTGTTTTTAGTTTTCCTATTTTTTCAGAGTCTATTTAGTAATTCGATCAATATTGACACCTGTTAATTTAATAGTAAGAACAGAATACACGTTTTATTAATGACATATCTTTTACAGTTTATCAATTGTATTTATTTTATAGTCTATTTATGAAGAGTAGACGACAAATTAGAAAGTAATGATAGAACAGTTCGCATCGGTAGAACTAAACCCAATAGAAAATTACAAACGAAATAAGAACATTTTAAATGTGTTAAAAGCACAAAGAACGTTTACATGTTCGAATAATTGGTCATATTATTGATAAAATAAATAATAATTTATTGTAATCTACAAATTAAACGCGTTCCCTGTGATTTCAAAGAATTTATGAGGTGTCTTCCAAAAGGTTTCAGACAATTTTGTAATGGAATTTAAAATGATCGTAAACTTTTTAGAATTCAGTATGTTATTGCTGTATAGCGTGTTAGATGAGAAATTAATTTTTATGATTTCAGGTGCAAATAAGCAACTACACCAGGAATTGAAATACACCCTACTAAACCATTAAATCTGGTGAAACTTAAAAAATTCAATCTGGAAATGAAGGAATTTTTGGAGAATAATGTTTAAAACTTAAAAAATAATACCTGTGGAATACTTCACACTACTTTTTGACTATACTGAATGAATGCATCAGTCTTACAGTGACATATAAGATTAAAGGAAGACATAGAGCACTTGAGGTATAGTGAGAGGTGTGTGAAGAATAAGAAAGTCAGAACACCAGAGTTGATTGACGAAATAAACTATTTCATCGATAAGGACCGCTGTGCGTTTATAGAGACAACAAGTACACAGTTTGATGTCTGTGTTAGGACTGCATACACAATTACTCGCGAGAAACTGAAGATGCAAAAGATTTGCGCTAAGTTTTCCCTAAGGGTTCTCAGAGAATATGAGAAAGAAAGATGCCATTACAGCAGGGAGATGGTTGAGCTGATCAATTCAGCTCAGTAGATTCCAGTTTTGAGTCGCATGCAAGCGACTCTATAAGTAACTCAGTCGGTCCGTCGGTCGGTCGGTATGTCGGGCGGTCCGTCCGTAACACTTTTGTGCTTGGCCTTTTTGGTTAATATCAAAGGTATGTTGTTAATAGATGCTGTTCTTAGCTTTTTATGTTTTTCTTGGCCAAGATCAAAGTGTAGTATTCAACGCCCATGTGAGGGAGGCTATGGAATGCCGGACTTGAAGTGTCCTCGAGAGGCAGAGAGGCTGGCCTTTCTGGGGCACTATATGCAAGATGACCAACCGTGGCACCCCGTGGTTACTGACGCCTTCCCCGACCTCGTTCTCGACCATTCTATCGAGAGCGGTCGCAGGCATCGGGGAGAATCTGCCTACATGAAAGCGTGCCGAGTCGCGCTAAAACGACTACCAAGGTCCAGCGACCTTGTGACTGCTACCCGTAGGAAACTCCACAGGGATCTAGTGAGGGGGCCGCCGACGACCCGCTATGCGCGCGTTTGGGTTGGGAGCAGAGTGAGATCCGCTCCGCGACCAGCTGGGCGCCAGGTTCGAGTCATCTGAACAATTCGGAGTTCTCTCTGACCTGGCGATTGGCCCGAAATGCCCTTCCACTCAACAACATACAATGCAGTTCCGGGTTTTGGATTCGACTGATTGTCCCCGTTGTGGGACAACGGCCGTAGAAAAAAAACTGATCCTGCTTTCTTCGATTGCCGCGAACTCCGCCCGTACTGGTCGTATGTCATGTTTTAAATGGGTCCGTCTGTTTGTTAGTCTGGATTATTGACGGATAACGGTCCATTAGTTTTTCCTGAAATGTTGTCACAAATTATATTTCCATATATAAATGTGCATAGTAAAGTATATATATATTTTTGCAAAAAATCCTGTTTAGCGTCCGCTGGGTACTTTTAGTGCTAGAAAACACACCTTTTTGGGACTCACATGTGGCACAAATTTTTTAAACTATATTTCGTACAGAGATGCATGTGCGGCTCATTTTTTAAGCAAAGAGCATGGAGTAACATTTTGGTCCCCCGATTTATTGGAGAGGGACCTATATTTTTGGTGGGTTTATCTGTCCGTTAGTCGGGCGATTGACGGATAACCGTCCATTAGTTTTTTCCTGAAATTTTGTCACAAATTATATTTCAATATATAGATGTGCATAGTAAAAATATGTTTTGTGCGGAAATTCCCATTTCGCCTACAGGGGTTCAAAAGGGGTTAACCATGGCCAAAAATGACATATTTTGTCCCGTAACATTTGATCCATCCATTAGATTTTTATCTGAACCTTGCCCAAAATGTAAAGGGCATTGTTTTAATATAAATTCTGTATGTGTGACCCTGGCAAAAGACTGGTTTGCGTCCCCCAGGGACTTTTAGTGCTGAAAACGCCCTTTCTTCTGACGCGGTTTTCATATTTCTTAACAAAAACTTGATATGTATATCATTATAGTGATTTCCCATTTTGCTGAATGTAAATATACATGTTTTAAGGTGTGAAACTGCATTGTTTGTCTATTGTCACTGGTATTCGGCATTCCAAGTTGCTCACAAGGGGTCAAAATGTACCAGAATTGAAAAAAATAGCACTTTTAGCCACATTAATTTGGACGTATCCATTACATTTTTCTGAAACTTGTCCAAAATGCGCAAGGCATTGTTTTTAATATAAATTCAGTATGGGTGGCCTTAGCAAAATTCTGGTTAGCGTCTCCCGGGGACTTTTAGGTAAAAAAATCCCTTTTTTTCATATTTCTCAATAAAAAAAAAAACTTGATATGTATATCTATACAGTGGTCTCCCATGGCGCTGAATTCAAATATACATGTGTTACGGTGTAAAACTTCATAGTTTGCCCATTGTCACTGGTATTCAGCATTCGAAGGGGCTCATAGGGGGTCAAAAATGTACCAAAATTGCAAATAATGACACTTTTTGCCCCATAAATTGTTACCTATCCATTAGACTTTTGTGAAACTTAACCAAAATGTAACTCATCCCTGGCTAAATGGCTAAGATCAAAGTGTAGTATCTATTCTTAACCGATGTTGCACTTGGTTGTAACTAATAATTTAATGTGTTACGGCCGACCGACGGAGAATAGTTTTTTTTAATGCATACGACATAATAGTTCTTTAAGTCGTGTGCAGGCAACTCTATAAGTCACTCAATCGGTCGGTCGGTCCGTAACGCATGTATTTTTTTAAATTTCTTTTTATGTTTCTTATACCACTATTTTTTGTGGTTATTCGGGATACGAAAATAACGTTTCAAATTCCATAAATAAAATAATTTTTGTGATATAAAGTGGGGATCACTTTTTTGTATTAATTTAATGTAAAATGATCACCTACTTTACAACCAGTCTCAAAGCCATTCAAGTCATTTTCCAGATCATTCAAGTTGTTTATGAAGGATTCCAGTTATTTTTAAGCATTCAAGTTATTCTTAAGGCCATTCAATTCATCCTTAACTTCATTAAAGTCATTCTAATCATTTACTCTTTAGTTATTTTAGTAATTTAAGCCTATGTTTCAGTCATTTTAGTTTATCTTTTAGAATTGCATGTCAATCCTACATTTACGCTTTCATTCATTACACAAGAGCACGCGACTAATAGCTATCATCCTTGTTCTCCCCGTGTGGAGATGTAGCGAGAGACATGACACGCTACCACAAGCAGACTTCCGTGGGGCCTTCCAGAAATTGTTGAAATAGTAAAACAAGTCCATTGACACCGGTGGAGATTGCTACAAAGGGGACTATAGTTTTAAAGGGTGCACCCTAAATTTAAGTGCCTATACATAAAAAGCTGGACATTTATTTAAGCCACCTCTTATATATTAGAAAACAATACACGGAGTTCCCTGTGATACTCTCTATATATTTGAGCGCGTATGTATATACTAGCGGGGGGTACCCGGCGTGGCCCATATGTTTGTATGTGGGCGTTGTGGGGGGGTGATCCAAACAACCCTGTTTTTTTGTAAAAAGACGTTGGCCGGGTGTTTGCAGGCGTAAAAGAAAAAATGTTTTAGTAGGAAAGTAGGCTTGGACTCCGAACCTTTGACGTGGAGATGGAAATGAAATAAAAAAAAAGCCTAGAACCTAGCCATCTCCGCCACGAGAGAAGAGGAATGAAATCCCTCTTAATTTAACGTTTATAAAATGAAATTAACAGGTGCGAGAACCTTAAGTTGTGTAATGTTTGATGTTGAATCATGACGCGGCTGCAAGCCAGTTTTCGCTTGTTTTATACTGAAAAGCGAAAGATATACGGGACGCTCTAAAAATCTGGAAAAAATAGCGCGTAAAAGTCGGGCAAATTAAATAGATAGGCGACCCCCGTTCGTAACTCATAGATATTATCATTTAGACCTCATATAAAAAGTTTTAAGAAGGAATGAGCCGACCGAAAAGTCCAGCGGAAAAAGCCTTTTACAGCCATACATAAAAAAGCGAACATATGTACATGCATGCATACATACATACATACATACATACATACCCACATTTTCGCTTTCATATATATAGATTACTATCATATGACGATGATTTAGTTTCGAAAAGAGCTTCCACATAAGAATTTCCTTAGGCTTTATCGCTTAGAGATTTATCATGGTTTTCGTTTGAGTATTTTCTTCTGTTCCTTTGTCGATAACGTTTCTGCCTGGGCAATTATCATCCGATATGCACATTGGAGCGTTGATCTTCGCAAAGCAGAACACCATCGCCCATGAAACATGTGATAAGCAAACGTTCGCCTCGCTTTCACTTAAGTGCTTATTGTTTAGTTAAGAGAGCTAATCTCCTTCGGTTGCCGTAAACATCGTTTGGTTACGTTGAAAAGGGCGTCAATGTTAAAGTTTTCTGTCATTCTAAGGGAGCAACTTTGTAAATTCATACAGAATAAATCGAAGATAGAATGGTTTTACCTTTCAAGTACAGAAGCCGTTTATCACATAAAGATTAAGCTACGATATTAAAATAAAAGAAAATCAGAGCCAGTTTTTTAAGCGCATTTAGCAACAGAGAATGCTAATAAAACCATGTGTTTTTACAGTATTATATAACTATTTATTAAGACCGAAGAGCCACTTAAAGATAAAGGTTTATGAATGACAGGTGATTGGTGATAAAAAAACCGATGATTGCTAATTCTTATATTAGTTTCGCAGGAGTCCAATATTTAAGCACACATCTCAACAAAACTGTATTTATACAAGCAGATGTATCTGGCGTTGCCCGATATTAAACGTAACGTTACGTACCTTTATAAAATTAAATTTAAAAAAAAAACGGGGAAAACATTTATATATATATATATATAAATATATATATATATATATATATATATATATATATATATATATATTATGCCCCTATCAATAATGTTCCTATATATATATATATATATAATGCCCCTATCTTGGTTCGAGCATATTGTGAAGTGATATACAAACTGCCATTAACGTTTTAAGCGATGCCCTTTGTGGAAACAAATCGGGCTTCAGCATTTAGACGATGTCAAAACATCGTTGATTAATTACTGCACAGCAGTAGCCGTATAGCGTAATATTAAGGAGGCTTGACTGTTGTTTAGTTAATCGGGCTTCCATCCAGGCTTGATGTAATTGCCTGTCTGTTTCTGAACATGTACAATGGGGTAAAAATAGCTGGTTACTTTTAATACATCTAAAACCAAGCTTCTATCTACACATCAGCAACTCTCTGATCCTCATCTGGCATCAATTGAAATGAATGACTGTCGTTTTGGGGAGGCTTTATGTTTCAACAAGCTTCTGGGTTTGACATTCACTTCGGGTCTAAAAAAGAACACGCACATCAAATCAGTTTCCAAGGTTGTTGGTAAAATGATAGGATCCTTCTATCAACCCAGTAGATATTTACATCTTGGGGCAATGCTTTACAATATAAGAGCCAGGTTTGTCTAAGGATGGAGTATTGTGGCCACATTTGGGCAGGAGCTGCTAGAAACACTTTATTTTGCCTTGACAGAGTTACAAAATAGACTTCGCAGCCTAGTAGGGATGCCCTTTTTTCTTCCCTGCAACATCTTTCTCATAAAGGAGATGTTGTGAGCCTGTGGACCAATCTATGGTTCCCCCTGCCAAACATTAACGAGAAACATCTGTCTAGCATTAAACACTATCAATAATTTCCCCACTCTTTACCCATGCTTTAAACTAAACGTAGATTCCATGAACAAAGCTTCTTTATTATAATTGCACACCAGTGGATCTTCCTGTCCATTTCCTGCTTTCCAGCGGACTACACTATTGCCGTCTTTTAGTCCAATGTAAACAAGTTCTTGATGAGCTGTTTCCCTTAAGTAATACAATTTAACAAATTTACACAACTAACTATTACTATGACTCATTGATACTGTACAATCTTTAACCATTATCCTCGAATGGACTTGCTTACTACTTTGTAAAAAAATCATACACCAAGGATATTTTATAACGAGTAAAATCTTGGAGGATGAATAATCTTGCAGACATTATATCAGCAGGTTCAAATGCAAACTGTTCATTTCAATAATTTCACTTCTCTCTGCGCATGCCCAAATTCAATACATTTCTTCAAGTTGTTAAATATTGAATGATGGTTATCTATTTCACGATAGCTACATCGTTTGACTGCGCAACCATAGTGTTCAATATATTGATCATGATTCTAGCTGATTGACGTATGTTTGTTTTTTATGTGATCACAGCATAGTATTTGTGTTATGGTGTGACGGGCAATTCCAAAGTTTTGCACAGGTATTGATTTGTTAACTGTTATGTAGAAAAAGCTATGCAGAAATAATGTTTTGAAAGTAAGGAATGTTTAGCTAAAGTATTTATGGTAAAAATCTAACGGAGGAATTTTTACTTTTATGTAGGATTGTTTTCAAATAAAATATTACAGAGATATTTATTAATAAAGTAAGTTTAGAAATTCATTTGTCTGGACAATAAACAATGGAATGTACCTGGTACAAAATCAAAGAGAAGGTTTTGATATATAAAGTAGTGATACAAGTTAAAGTGGAGAGAACGAGGGGGCCGTCGACGAGTAGAGGTTGAATTTTTCAGTTGTGGAAGCATGCGGTTGAGCTATTTAGAGACGATGTTATGACTACAGAAAGAAACGGGGAACACCTCACTGAAAATGAAAATAAACGAAGAAAAACACAAAAAAAGTAATTTTCTTATTGCTTCACAGAAAAGGTGTCCTTACCGTGTCCAAGACATGAGGGGAGCCTCAATCTAAGGTGAGTATGATTTGCTGTCGTTTTTCTCCTTTATTTTTCCCCATTTCCCGTGATGTCAGATCGTGCACAATGTGCTAAGACAGCTGATGTTGCTAAGATTTTCCTTAGTCAGCTGGTGTTGATTTATTCACACACGCGCCATACAAGGTATCCTTTATCAGTTATTCAGGATGCTGTTTTCACAAGTGTTGCAATTCTGTATAATATATTTGGAACTTATAAGTAATCGATAGAAAGGAAAATCAATCATCTTACTTATTGTGTGGGTGGTCATATTTTGTAACTTCATAAATTTTTTACATCGGAGAATTGTGCTTTCAGAAGAATTTAAGCGTGGTACTTAATATAGTGATGCGAAGCCAGGACTTTTTACGTCAAAGTTGAGCCATTAAATATCCTAAAGCAATAAGTCAGAAAGAAGTTTGGTAACACGAGCCCCCCCCTACACACACATGTACACACACACGCATATATATATGTATATATATATATATATATATATATATACACGCACACATATATTAGGTTAGTTAAAATAATGTGGTTTTTGACGTATATTTATCTAATTAAAACATTTCTTTTGCCCAAAACTAATATATATATATATATATATATATATATATATATATATATATATATATATATATATATATATAATTTATATAATCAGAAAAACAACACCTTTTATTTATTAGTACACAATTTTTGTTTTTATTATTTTTTAAGACATGTTATTATATATTTTTTTCCTCCTTAGTCTGACAGCTGTTTCGAAGGGTAAAAAGACGAACGGTTGTTTTAATTATAGCATACCGAATCTTCATTATTTACCGTTCTCTTCAGAGACAATTAAAATCAAATTAATTACAGTCAAAATTTGTTTTTAAAAACTCACAAGTTAATATTGGTACAATTATCAATAAAATACCATTTAAAAGGTATTAAAATTGATTCTTAAAAAAATACATATATATATATATATATATATATATTGTCATCCACATACAGAACTGTTTCGTTCTATCACATATCATCAGGGCGGCTAGACATACACCTATTCCCTGTACACAGCTCTCACAAACCTATCTCGAATCAGTGCTGTCTGTATATATTTCTCCTCGAGTGTGTATTAAATCCACACCCGCCCGTCGCAACAGTGCTCTAACTATCAGCTTGTTTAAACACAAATCAATAGTGGGCTTCGCTTCATAACTTAAATACGCGCCGGGTGGAAATATATTTACAAGGGGGGGTATTGTCATCCACATACAGTAATGTTTCGTTGTAGTACAACTCATAAGTGCTGATAGATATACACTTTTCCCCAGAATTGGAAAGAGAGTGAGTAGATACGAGCGACGAATTCTCCGGCTGATAAAACGAAACAAAATTAGTTGTTGCTTAATTGTCATAAATATTTTAAAAACTTACTATGTGGCTATACTCACATATTGAGCAACGGTGTAGTAAATGTTGATAATCTATTGATTGAGATTGTCGGACTGATTTATCCATCTTGGTTGTTATCGTCACAACGTTTCGGCCGTTTTGCTCTCCGGCCTTAATCAGGTGATTTGTATCGAACTGGGGAACCATTTGTTAGGAGTCTCGAACCCAATCCTTTATAATTATTACTAGGCTTTGGGACATAGTTGCTTATTCTCGATTTTGAATCTTACTTTGTCACTGCCTTCGTTTATGATTGAACTCAGCACCTTTGGGTAACTGTAAACTTTGATACAACTCTTTGTTGGTTTTTGTTAATGTTAAACCTATGTTGCTATTCAAGGGTTTCTCTCTCTATCAGAGGTGTCCAAATTGCATTCAGCTCTATGCTTGGTTTGCTCAGTAGGTTGTTATGTCCGAGCATGTGAGCTGTTTCTTTAAGTTTTCTCACTTTCCAGTGGGTCTCTCTGTTTATTATTTTTACTTCATCCCATAGGGGGCGATGGTCCCCACTCTCCATCCAGACATGGTTGGCTATACCCGATTTTTCTGTCTCCTCTTTAGTTACCGCTTTTCAGTGTTCTTCCACCCTTACTTTAAGGGGGCGGCATGTTTCACCCTTGTAAACCTTTCTGCAACTGCATAGGATGGAGTAAATGCAGTTTCTGGTCATGTTCTCCTCCATGCGGGGCTTCACTCGTACCAGGTGTCGTCTGAGTGTTGACTCACACTTTAATACCGTCCTGATGTTGTAGGGGGCACATATTCTCTTACTCTTTTTGGAGATGCCTCGTATGTAAGGTAGTCAGACCGTTGGATGTTTTTGGGTTTCATTCTCCTCTCTTATACTATTAACACGTCTAGTGGATAGTATGCTATCTGGGTAGTTGTTATGACGGAGAGTATTCTTCAGCCTGACCATTTCTTGGTGGTATGTAATGGTGTCGCTACTTATTGTCTCTGCTCGATGTTGTAAGCAGCGTGCGATTCCATGTTTGATACTGTATGGATGATGGGAGTTGAAGTTAAGGTATTGCCCGGTGAAGGAAGGCTTGCGATATACAGATATCTTAAACCCATGCTCTGTGCGTGATATGAGTATATCAAGGAAGGCCAGTTGGTTATCTTTTTCTTTCTCCATTGTGAACTGTATCGATGGTAATTAAGTTCACATGGTCTAGGAGAGCCTGGATGTCTTTCTGATATAGACAGAGTATGAAGGTGTCATCAACGTATCTTAGCCACATGGTGGGCTTTAAGGGAGCTGAACCGAAGGCCATGTCTTCGAAGTATTCCATGTATATGTTCGCCATCACTGATGATAATGACGAGCTCATCGCTAGCCCCTCCTCTTGTCAATATAGGTCAGTACCCATTCTGAAGTAGGTTGTTTCTATGCCGAATGTCAGCATTTCCATTAAGTTTGGCAAAGGTACACATGTGCGCTCTTCTATGGAGAGGTATTCTGCTATTTTGTCTTGAATTACTGCAAGTGCCTCACTAGTTGGGACTTTAGTGAACATGCTAACCACCCACTGGAGCCTTCCAACCACCCCCTCCCTGAATTTCCAATGCGAACAGACGCCACGCTAGAGGATCTGAAAATCACCCCTGCTCATGGCATGCTATCATAAAAACCTTGACACTTCAAACGCATGTGAACCCGATCTCATCCCAGCTGTACTAGTAAAAAAGGGCTCAGCCGAAGTAGCTCGAGTTCTCTCCAAACTCTACAACAAATGCCTTAATGAATCTTTCTTTCCGGGCTGTTGGAAAACTGCTTCTGTGGTACCAGTATTCAAGAATTCTGGCGAAAGAACTGACCCATAAAATTATCGCCCTATTAGCCTCCTCCAACTTTTTGCCAAAATATTTGAGACCTTAATTCACCATGCTCTAGCCCATCACCTTAAAGATGCTAAACTTCTGACTGACCAACAATATGGATTTAGACAAGCCCGTTCCACAGCAGACATCATAACTGTAATCTCTGAACGTATATGCCATTCACTGGACAAAGCGGGGGAGCACAGAGCGGTAGCTCTAGATATATCTAAGGCTTTTGAGAGGGTATGGCAATAGGGTCTCCTCAGGCAGATTAGATCATACGGTATCAGTGGTAGACTACTTAACATAATTAAATCCTTCTTAGATAAGAGAAAGATCCAGGTTGTCCTCGACGGTCGTACATCTAAACAATATGATATAAATGCGGGAGTGCCCCAGGGGTCTATCCTTGGCCTCTACTGTTCCTGATATTCATAAATGACCTCCCCGACAAAATTGCCTCTGAGATGGGTATATATTCTGATGACACCACACTCTACAACTGGCACGACAGCAAAACAAATGAACATATATCTAAAGAAATGGCAGACACACAAGAGGATGCCCTCCAATCAGTAGTGGAATGGGGACAAAAATGAATGGTCACATTCAATGCCGCCAAGACTAAAGTAGTTTCATTCAATAATTACAAGAAACCTTCTCTACCACCTATAGCAATGGCTAACGACTCTTTGTCTGAGAGTACATCTTTCAGGCTCCATGGCCTTACGGTCACAGGAAACATGAGTTGGAACAATTACATCGAGGGCATTGCCGGGGCCGCTGCTAGGAAGGTGGGCTCTCCCTACCGTGCTAGAAAACTACTAACACCCGAAAGTATGCTGTACCTCTATAAGGCAACCATTCGCCCATGTATGGAGTATTGCTGTCATATCTGGGCTGGTGCCTTGGCTACTAGTCTCTCGCTCCTTGATATCGTCCAAAAGAGCGTGTCAAATCCGATAGGCCCTAAACTGATATCTTAGCTTAAGCCTCTGCCCCATCGACGAAACATTGCATTCCTCTGCCTGTTCTACAAGTATTTTAATGGCGAATGCTCAGATTAACTGCAAGCATTTGTGTCCCCACGACGTGAACACCCTCGACAGACCCGACAGGCTGCAAAATCCCACCCCACACTGTAGAGATCCCTAGATGTAAAATATCTTTCTACTCCAGTAGTTACTTCCCCAGAACCGCTAGACTTTGGAATTCCATTCCAGGTCACTGCTTCCCCAACTATACTGACGTGCAGAAGTTCAAGTGCAACGTGAACCAACATCCTGCTGCCCAAACCCCTACATAGTACCCTAGTAGGTAGTTGTTGCTCCTTATAGTAGCCCCCTACACCAAAGTGGCAATGTGTCTTTTTTGGGTTAAAATCTAATAAAAAAATAATATTTAGGCGAGTGCATCTGATTATAGTTTCTCGCTCCTAGACAAGGTCAAATAGATAGTCGCCAATCTGATAGGTCCTGAGATGTCATCTAGACTTCAGCCTTTGTCACATCAACGAAATGTTGCATCTCTCTGCCTGTTCTACAAGTATTTTAATGATAAATTCTCCGACGAACTGCAAGCACTTGTACCCCCTACAAACTCGACAAGCCGCTAAACCCCACCCCTACACTGTAGAGATCCCTAGATCTAAGAGAGCTTTCTACTCAAGTAGTTTCTTCCCCAGAACTGCTAGGCGTTTGAATTCCCTTCAGGGTCCTTGCTTTCCTAACTGTACTAACATTCAACTCCCTACATAGCACCCCTGTAGCTTAGGCACCTGATTATAGCCCCCTATATCAAAGTTGCAATGTGCATTTTTTTGGGTGAAAATTTAACACAAAAAGAAAAATGTCTCACATGATTATTTCTTTTTATAGCACAACCGACTTTTGCATTTGAACATATAAGTGGAGCTATTATTAATAAAAATTATCAAATACAAAGTAGCTTCTCTATAGTGTATACAAAGCCCCTGTGAGGAAATATATTACGTTTCTACCCGGTACATTGCGAGGGGGAGAGGTCCCTTACTTGAGAAGATAATCAATCGACTTTATTGAAAAAATGGCCGATTTCACCGATTCTGATAATGTTAAACGTATGAGAGCGTGCAACATTTTTGATTCTCATTCAATACCGGACAGCCACAGGTTTCCCTGCTAGTAGATGTATTATTTTATGTAGCTATATGAAATAATATATATATATATATATATGTGTGTGTGTGTATATTTATCAGTTTAAATAAACAAAATTAAAATAACCTTTCGGCCTTAGGAGTGGTCGATTCATTAAACTTTCAATAAATAACTGGCCTCACGTAACACTTGTGGTTTAATGTCGCTTGGCAATGTCACTTAAGACTAAACCAGTAGATTTAATGTAACGACTTATGACAATATTGTTTACCTTAATTTAATATATATTTTTTATATTTATTTATACATACATATATGTATACATATATATATATATATATATATATATATATATGATGAGGTATATTGGTAATTAACGGGAAATGCTCAATACTTAGACGAGCTAAATATGTGTTATCCGTATATATATATATATATATATATATGTACACATAAACATGTATGTATGCATGTATATATATATATATATATATATATATATATATACACATACATACATGCATCTTTTATAACGTGTTCCTGTGTTATTAACCGTGTCGGGAAGAACCAATGAAACGAGAGAATAATCAATATCTTCATTAATTTAATAGAGTAAACGTATGATCGTATCCGAAAATACTTTTTACATTTCTAAAAGTAGGTGAATTAATGGAAATTAAAACTGTCTGATATTATGCACAATTTATCTGACTTTGAAACGGGTTTGACTAATTACGACACAATCGAGTGGAGCTAAAAGGCCTGGTGATTATACCCGAAAGACTATTGCAAATAAATCAGACGTTTTTCATCATTGTGCAATCCCTGCAGCAACATAGATAACCGAGCTGTTTAACATAAGACGGTGTTATGGGACAAAAGGAACAGATTGTCAACTTAATGTTCATAATGATGCTGGCTTACACCCAGTTAGAAAAGAGAAGTCTTATGTACAAAGTGCCTTAAATAAGTTTCCAGGCCTGTTTTTTGGAAAAAAAAAACATTCAATTTGTGGTAGAATCTTGAAGGTCAAGTACGTGATGTATGTACATCTTATGAAATGACTGACCAATTTGTGTGTCTTTAGGTATAATTAAACATCTTGTTATCACAATTAAATTAAAAATCTGATTATCTCAGCTAAGCAATTTCCAAAATGCACTCTGGAGGTGAAGATATTTTAGAAGAACGATATATAATAAAATTATGTTTTAAACACTGAAAAAAAATCAACAGAAAAAGATGGAATGCTTCAGACTACTTTTGGATCAGCTTGCATGAATCGAAAGACAGTTTTCGAGTTGCATAAGAGATTTAAAGAGGCCAGGAGTACTTCAGGGAGGATAAAAGGTATTTGAGAAGTAAAAACACCAGAGTTGATTGACTAAATGAAGAATGCCCTCTATAACTACCGTTGTATGTATATACAGACAATAAGTGCACAGTTTGATGGCAGGGCTGGAATTGTACACACACTTATACGTAAGGAAATGAAGATGCTGAAGATTTGCACAAATGCACCATTTCACAACTCCATCCTTTTTACAGAGTATGTAACCAAGATAGGTATTAAGAGAATACTTCACGCTCTCTATATTCAAGAGCTTACTCTCTCTAACTTACCAAAAAACAAAAACAAAAAAAACATTAGGAATTGTCGTTATGAGACACGTGAGGAGAGGATAAAGGCTGTTACAAGGGTCATTGGCACGCTGACGCAAGAGGATTTCAATGTGGCTTCCGGAAGTTATTAGAATTGTACAACACCAGCATTGCAACTGGAGAAAATTACTTCGAAAGTGGACTAGAGGTTCGTGTGTGTACTATCAATAAAAGTTTCCAAAGCAAAATTTCTGGAAACTTATTAAAGACACCTCGTTTTTTATATGTGCTTAAATAGAAAGAGTAATTATAGGAATATATCGATCATTACAAGAATCCAATGAACTGCCAGCGTTACGAAAAGAATAAAGAAGCGAAACATGAATGGTGCCCCGTGAGTGCACAGTGAACGAGGCATAAAAATGATTAAGTTCAGCATCCCCCCGCCATTTAGCCCCAAAAGTCATCCTGGTGAAAATGAACAAACGGTGCAGTTTTAGGCCTTGACATATATAAATTTAAGTTCTGCACCATGCAAATAAAAATAAAAACTTACCTAGTCTATCATCCCCCCATTTAGCCCGAAATGTCGCCAAGTTCTTAACATATTTTAATTTGAGGTCAGCACCATGCAAAACTGCTAAGTAGACATACACAGAAAAGTTTGGGTAAATATTGTAAAATAGTCCCAACAATGGAGTGTTTTTATTATCCTTAAAAGTGCTCCTGAGGCACACCCCAAAGTTTTCGCGAAGTATAGACAAACAAAATTATATAGAAATCAGTTAGTAACGAATTTTCAGAAAGTTTTATAAAAATGCCAGGCATCATATTTTTAATAAGCACAAAAAGTGTCAATTTAAGCCATTTTAACCCGAAAGGCTCCCCTGGGGGCGGAGGGGAGGCCAGTGGAGTTTTTTCCGGAAAATCTTTTCTGTTACTTTTCACTCATATCATGTTTAATGTTTGTGTAAAATTTCAAAAAATTCCGAGACGTAGTTATTGAGGTAAGTACGCAGAGACGAACGGACGTATGGACAAGGGTGAATTTACTACTTCGCGAATATACTTATATAGATTAAAAAATAAAATTGTATTTAGAAAGACAGTTAATGAACGAAATATTTTATTGGTTGAATTTTGTAAAATAGCAGGTGAATGCCTAGGGTTTCGTAGTTGGCTATCATTAGCATAAAGTAATGGACGGACGATTTCAATGGTTTTCCCGATTCCGATACATTTACCGATTCTGTTCTAAATTTCCGATTCCGATAAAACTACATTCGATTTGTTATTCTTTGAATACTGTCAAAAATTTAGCTTTAAGGTTGTTCGTTTTTATTTATTTATTTTTAATATAATAAACACACATATGGCGTGTGCATATATTTTTGCAGCTGTAATAAACCACTTGCGAATGGGGACCTAATATTTTTTATTAATTGCTTTATTAGTTGATCGAAATCGATACATATTCTTTAATTCATCGATTATCATATTGCGCGAAAGTCTCGACAACGAAGTTCTGCGAGGACCAACATGAAAATTATTGTTTGCATATAAAGGCCTTCAGTCTTTCGGACATAAGGCTTCTGACACAACTTTTTACTAACTTGCAGAAAATGCATATTAAAAATACTAATACATAAAAAAGTTAGCGATAAGTATTAATGAATATAAAGTGGTTGTGTTGTACTTGGCAATGATGTTTATTAGGTAAAATTAAAATATTTCTAGGGACGGCTAAATGAGAACTTATTTACCTTAGAATTTAAGACTACTATGTTGTATTCAACGAGATAGCTGGCCAGCGGAGCAATGTTCCATAGGCGGGTAGTTCTGAGCAACAAGCTTTGTTCATGAAATATTCGTTTTGATTTAGGTATACATAAAAAGGGAGAAATCGAAAGTAGTATTTGTAGCCGAATGTGTTTGGTGAAAGTTCAGCAAGAGAAGGGCATAGAGTGGAGCTCAGTCGAGCATTTGCCATGAAAATAAAGATAAATATTGTGGCAGAAAATTTACTTTATGTTCATGATTCAGACTACTATCTCCATCTTGAGTTTTGTTTGCTCAACGGTACAGCCAATGTAATCAACTGGCTTCTTCGAGTCTATCTTGCAAGCTAAATAGCTGCAGGTTGGTTGGTAATTTTTGGTTTATGGCATATCAACCCTTTTATGATTATTTAATGCCGAATCCAGTGATTTTGAAGAAAATAGTTTTAATAGAATATGTTGTTTTTTTTTCAAGTCGGTTTCTATTAAACCCATAGTTGGGGCACTAACAGGTACTACCACTCCAGGTCAGAGTGGACCTGGGAGCAATGACAATTAAATGGTACCTCCACACTTTTCGAAGACTTAAGCTGGGGCCTCACCATCGGATATAGTGTAAAGTCATATCAAGGACATACACATCTGTAGCGTACGTATAAAGTATTAAATATAATACAATTAAAATTGAAATTCTCTGGTTGAAGGTTAAATCTTTATGCGGGCGATACCAAGCATAAAATGTATATTTAGTAAAGAATTCGATCCGATCATGGCTGACGGAACGAATAAATGCAATACCATGTCGATTAAATGTAATATTCCGTTCTTAAATAAGTACACTTTTTCTTGTTCGATAAAAACCATCCTGAGTTCGACAAGATCCAGCTGAAAAAGTTGGAGATTAAAGTGGCTGAAACGCTGTAAGGCTAACATTGAAGATAAGAAAAATAGTCGAAATCATTCAAATATAGATTACACATCCTCATCTCAGAAGTTCTGAATCATCTTGAAATAAAGTTTTACATGGCGGCTGCATTAAACACTTGCGGAATGCCGCGAAACACAGATGATTTAAATGATTGGGTGCGTGGGGCGATAGAGATTTACGAAGGAAACGGACGTTTCGTTTAGATAATAATAAACTTATCTGTTAATGTAATAAAACCAGTTACTTGTCGGCTGTGTACTCATCCACACACATACGCACACACACACACATATATATATATATATATATATATATATATACACGCACACACACACACATATATATATATATATACATTGAATACATATACACACACACGCATATATATACATATATATATATACATTGAATACATATATATATATATATATATATATATATATATATATATATATATATATATATGTATGCGGCTGTACCTTGCGATAACTCTACAGATGAGGCGAGAGTTTTCGAGATAAGAGGCATCTGCTTTACCAGTGACTGATGCGATGCGGAAGTGCATGCCAATAAAAACCGGAAGTCGTTGGGCGTGACCATCGCGGCTGGCCGATATCACGGACAAGAATCGTACGGAATGGAAAATAGAAAACTTATTAAAAAGAAGGAATAAAAAGGAAATAGTTATAAATAGGAAAACATGTGGAACAAGAATATACAATAGGTAGAACGAAATCGGAAGAAAAAAGAAATAAAGAGAGAAACAGAAGGAACGCAAAATAAGAAAACAGGGGAGATAAATCGTGAAGTATATAAAATTGATGAGAAACAAATAGGGAAAGATTAAAGAATAACGAAACAAATTATTAAAAAAGCACAAATAAAAACATTAAAAAGAAGTAAAGAGAAATAGAATATTAAGACTACATACCGAACTGAAATGAAACGAACAACATTATCTATATATCTATGAACATCAGTTTTTCTCGCTCTGACATTGATATTAAAAACCTACTTCTTCTACTTAAAACGTATTAAAACGAACGCCTTTATGGATATACGAATTACTACATCATGGTTTACTAATGTTGAAAAAGTGCGTTATTAATTACTTTTTCATTTTTATGGATTTTGATGAAAGTAGTTGGTTTCATTTATCTATTACGTTGAATTTGCTTCATGTATAATTTCTGTTTCTGCGTAATTGCGTTGTATTAAGATTAAACGTTTCTGCATAAACTTATTTACAGCCATCTATAAATTCATTTATATATCTATCCATTTATCTATCTGCCAATATAACTAGCAGGCTGCTCAGCGGTGCCCGGTCGGAAAATACGCATGAATATTAAAATTTAATTAATGCAGATTTCTAATTTATTATAAACTTAAATATAATAGGTATTAAAAGAAATATTAAATTCCTTCAATAAATAAAGTAAAAACACAGACAGAAACTAAGGTATGTGTACGAAAGTATTGTTTTTTTTTTCTAAACAGTATTTTTTTGTAAGTAAAATACATACTGGCGCTGACATCGAACCCAAAACATAATACGGTGAGTAAAGTACGATAACCAAATGACCAGCTTGCTACGTCTTTTAAAAAGGGGTTTCATACCCACTTATTATAAACATAAGAAACTTTGTACTATATTGAAACAAATTACCAGATTTTCAGTTTTTGTCCCTTAGCATATTTTTTTCGGATGAAAACCAGTTAAAAAGTTTTCCACGTGTTTGCAATATAGTATAAACTAAATTTTAAGTGTATAGATAAAAAATCGTTTTATATATGTATGGTAGAGACGTGTCCTCAAACACACACATACACACTTTTATAGATATATGGATTAACTTTGGCGGTGTGTTTATGCAAACTCTTAAATTCCTTTTCTGAATATTTAGTCTGAACAGTTGAAATTCATATGAAGGAATTTTGGAAGTGTAGCACACTGTCTATTTTAAATTTAGCAAAAGTTGCCGCTAAAAGGTTCAAAATTGAAGACATAACAGTCGACCTTTTAAGGGTTAGTCGAATACAATATTAAGCCTGGTGTTTCCTGTACGCATGCTCAAACTTAAACATTGATAGTTCAACATCGTAAAATGTATAGCCTTTTGTACTGATCTGCTTATAACTAAGAAGGTAACGAGGTGGCAGTTCTAACTAACGAATAAGACTGGAGTGTTAAACGTTCTAGTTCCGATTCAAAAGGATTGGACCCAAATAATAGTTTTTATAACTTTTGAAACCATGTCTAAATATTGGATAGTAACTAATAAGCAATGATCTCTATAATAATAATAAAGAAATATGCATTAATTAAAATATAATATTTATGATTCTTTAATAGTCTGCTATTGAACTATATAGCAAGTAAAACGCATACATTTATGATCAACGTCGTGTCATGAAAGACAATGGATAAACTCTGCTAGGGTGACTGTGTCTTTAATTGTGAAACAAGTGTTGCCCAATAAAAACCAGAAATACATGATTACAAGAAGTTCTGGGCAATTTCGAACAATAAGGAGATAAGCAGAGAGAATATACAGCACTTGCTATTTATAAGATTGTCACCTATTTAATGGGGAGGATTGTAAGAGGAAGTGCATCAGTCGGAAATCTATCTATTCTATTATATCTATAAAAGTGAACGTGTCTGTCTCTCTGTCTGTCTGTCTGTGTGTCTGTCTGTCTGTCTGTGTACATTTCCCTACGCAATACCTCTGTCAATCATATTCTATAGACTCGAAATTTGAAATACCGGGTACTGAGATTTGGGAAAATCGATGTGACGGGTGTCAGCCAGAAATTTGGCTGTTAAGGGTTCAAATTTCAACGATTTGATGTTTAAGAACTCTACCAAACTCCTCCGACAATTTTGGGTCTAGACACTTGAAATTTTAGATATAGGTTCCTTGAACCAGGATCTAACTTAATAAAGTGATTTGAGCCCGAAACTATAAATTTGAAGGGGTCATAATACGGGTCAAAATTTTTAAAAAATTAACCATTTTTTTTGTTTTTTTTGCTTTTTTGCACAGCATACCCCTCCAAACACCCGAGCAACGCCGGGCACCCCTGCTAGTGAAACAAAAAATTGAACGATAGAGACGTGAGATATGATTTAATTTACCCTAAACAATTTGTTGATTTGTATTCAAACAGATATCTATTTAATCTGAACATAAAATATATTGTATGTATTATTACGGAGAAGATAGTGAATCAATTAATGTCCATATTTTTGTGCCGTTTATGATTTTTACAAAATCAACAGCTCAAAAGCTTTTAGGTTTTGAACTGGCCTTTATTACTGCAGTATGGAACGATAAAATCATCGCCCTAGAAAAGACATAATTCCATTTCCGGTTATCTTTTTTATTTTTTTTTTTAGCAGCTGTTTTACTAATCGGCCAGTTATGTAAAAACCATAAGATCGATAGGAGCCTTTTATCATCTCTGAAATTACACAATGTTCAATAAGCATACACCACTGTAGAGCTCATGGTCTATACAAATATATTACAAGATCTTTGCCAACAAAATCAAGATGCAAATCTGGACGGTTAAACTCCTGAGAGCACAATTCAACGAAGTTTCCAGCCACGGTTATGTGCTTTAGTGTAGTTTCAAGCGAGGGCCACATCATGCCACCTCATCACCTCACGTCTTCGAAGTCAGCTTGAAAGTTAACAGCAAAGTGTACCTGGACGTGCTGAAGTGTGTGATGATACCCTGGTGCAACCAAGTGGTCGCTGACAAACCCTGGGTGTGAGAAAAGGATTCGGCGTTAGCCTGCAAATCCAAAGAGATCCAGATTTGCTTAGGAAGGAGTGCTACGACTTTGTTACCTTTTCTCACTGGCTCTCTCTGCTCCCCAGACCTTAATCCGTTTTAATACTTCGTTTGGTCCTACGTCGGAAAAATAACCGACACAACCTCCCAAAACACCCAAATTAATCTGATCACCGCCATCATCCGAGTATTCAGCGAGCTTCCGCTATCGCTTGCGGTAAAAGTATGCTTTTAGTTTTGAACCTGTATCTAGGCGGTGATTGAATAGATGCCAGCTTTACTGCATAATCAAATTACCTAAATTGATTTTTTCAATAAAATTTTAAAAATAAAGGCTTTGTGTTGTTTTCTTTAGGGTGACAATTTTATACTTCCACCCTTTACTGAAGATATCAGTTATCGCCATTTTTAGCCATTTCTGTATTCGAATGTCAATACACGAAAAGACGTGTATGAACAGCACGCATATAGAATGTGAGTAACCATGCTTCGTCTGTGCTATTCCCTTGTTTATTGTAATCTGATTTTTAATCAGCATCCTGATGCAAACGTATTTTGCTCCTCTGGCTTGAGGGTGAAATCATCTAATCGTGCCGTTAATGATCTTCATTCGGTCTTCAAAAAAATACCTCATCTCTATTCAGAATTCTTACTCGTTTAATAAGAGAAAGTTTAACGTCAATAAAAACAAAAAATAGCAACAATGAAAACAACGGAGGCTAGAAGTAAATGAATACGAAAAACAAAACTTCGTCAATAAATTTCACAAGAAAGCGGCAAAAAATTCTCTCTACTTTCTAAACCACTAAGTAAATGTTATGGTAAATTATTTTGTATTTAGTCAGGAGAACAAAGGAGCAGCACATATGCTTACAAAAGAAAAATTACCAAGCAGACAAATCCGAGGGATTCGTTTCCCTCCTATTTATCAACCAATTATCGTCATAATGCATCATTTTCATTTCATAAGTTTTTACCTTTATCATTTATAATAGGGTTCGAAAATTACGCCTTTATTCGTGTTATTCTCATGTAAAAAGCTTGATGGATATTAATGATATAGTGCTATATGATAATATAATAAATGGGAAGGCAAGGTACATGTGGAATATTGTATAGTAAAATCAGAATAAACATAAGATAATAAATATAAAGTACAACAATGATAATAATAATAATTATGGTAATAATGTTACGTTATTGCTACATTTTTATATGCAGTCTATATAATTCTGTTCGCTCGACTGCCAAGTGCGTGCGAGTATATATATATATATATATATATATATATATATATATATATATATATATATATATATATATATATATATATATATACTAGCGATCCACCTGCATGTGTGTCCGTCAATCGGAGTCGATTATGACCATACACAACTAGTTGTGTGTCCGCAGGTGGCTGATCAGTCCAATCCGGGCGCGGAAGTCCCTGCAATATGTAGGACTACGGTGGTTGAAGACGGCCACTTTAGCATCTCGGGCTTTTCGCGCAGCGCGCTTCTCTTTTTCAGATTCAGTTCGTCTTGCCTCCACGAGTAGAGAGCCCTCGTGTACCAAGCGGCGCCAGGTTGGCCTGTGTGAAGCACTGCTTTCCCATGAGTTCACGTCAACGTTGAAGTCTTTCATATAGGACATCAAAGTGTCTTTGAACCGTGTGCGCTGTCCACCAGCTCTTCTCATTCCTCACCGGAGTTCACCATAGAGCAGTTGTTTTGGTATGCGCAAGTCTGTCATCCAATACACGTGGCCTACCCAGCGGGTTCGAGCTTTGCGGATCGTAGTGATGACGCTTGGGAGCTTGGACCTCTCGAGAACATCAGTGTCTGGGATCTTGTCTTGCCAGCTAATGTTAAGATGTTCCGAAGACATCGAAGATGGAAGTGGTTTAGTTATTTTTCGTGACGTCTATACACGACCCACGTTTCACAACCACGTTTCACACTGACAGAATCCACAGCGTGTATGCACAAACAGCGATAACTCTGGCGTTTCTCAATATGCAACAATCATAATTACAATATGAATATTAATAAAAAAAAAATTAGAAATAATAATAATAATATCTAATAAAAATAAAAATGATGAAACAGATTATAATGATGCTAAAATATTTTAGAATATGAGGAATATAAAAGAAACAACATTAAGCTGGTACAAAAATAATAAACACAATTAGAAGAGATAACGTTATATGAGAACGACATGGCGGTATTGTAGGTAGTGCAACGGAATATACGGGGAGAATATGATGGTCTAGATGTAGCATAGATATATTATTTAAATTATAATTAATTATTGAGATGAGTATTATTTATTAGTTTATTTATTGCGAATTATTATCCTCATCTTTCTTAGTCGTTGTTTCACGACCGGCTTTAGATAGGGTTGAAACCGATATCTTCAGACAATTCTCATCTGGACCGTACAGATTCAACGTCTCTATCCACTGCGCCAATCCTACCCAAAGCCGGCTATATGCTTACTTGGCCAAAACGTGGCGAGACGACAACAACGATGGATGGCAGTAATTGCTGAAAATGCAGTTAGGTGATTCTGAGTTCCTACCCCGTTGCGGTTACTACCTGACGAAAGTCATTGGAATAATTAGCCGAAACGTCGTGAAATAACAACTAAGAAAGACGAAGATAATAGTCCGCAATATACAAATTAATAGATTTATCCTGTTTACACTGTCACCTAGCATTTCTTCCATCTTTAGATAGGAAGCATTAGGCTTCAAATTGCTAGCATAAAAGGTTAGACAACCTATAAACCCTGTATTGTGTTCTCTTGTTTAACCACATGATTACATCTATTTAACGCAGAATATAGTTTTCTGTATGAGTTTTATGCTATTGAAAAATAGCATAATAGTATTAAAAATACCAGTTATTCTGTTGACTGGCTGATTGTCAGTCTCTAGGTTAAAAATATTTCGACAGCAAAGAGGAACATGTTTGATTAACAGAAGGAATGTAATCAGAGCGAAAAACGTATTTAATTTAAGAAAATATTCAAATTAAAATAATTGCCAGGAATGTTATGTATTTATTTATTTTATAATTTAACTTCAGTAAGTTTTAAGATATCAAGAGGCTCCCTCCTGGAGCTAACATTTGATTCTGTTGTGATTTCAATTTATATCCGAGGGCTCTTTTAAGAATAGATGCTGTTCCCTTTATCGCTGCTATTTGTATCTCGTTACATCTTGGTCTTCCAGGGATTGCTTCTAAGTATTTCTGAATATTATTTTTTATTAAAACAGTTGCTCCTATCACAACCGGTATAGCGTTTATTTCTTTTAGAGACCATGTGGTTTTTAGATCATTTTTTAGGTCCTGGTATTTTCTGATCTTTTTTCCGTTCAGCTCTATTAAGGCCAAAGTCCTTTGGGACTGTGGCATCGATAATGAACGCAGTTCTTTCGGGCTTGTTCCATATTACAATATCTGGTTTGATAGCCTTGTCTTTTATGTATTTGCCCGCCTGTATGTCTTTGTCATAGAACACTTTTATCTGTGTAAAAGATAATGTGATAATTAAAAGTAAACACGGAGATCTACGTGACAGAAGTCAGATGATGTTCGTTGCAATACGTGTTGATAACTTCATTTAGAGCATGGTATATATTTAAAAGAGTTGGCAGTCAGAATCGACACAGTGGGCAGTCAGAGTAAGAGAGACGGTCCACGGACCGTAATGGCTACGAACATATGAGACTGTCGAAAAATGTCGAAAGTAAAAGTCTTAGACCAGAGTGTTTTAAATACTACCAAGGTCGTACTAATCTTAATTTGCAGCTGTTTTTCCAAGGATCCGTCACATAAAGATCTACCCAAATGAATAGGGTGTTTCCAATTGAGCGGATATTAAACCTCTCTTAAGAGCAGTGTACCCGTGCCCGATCATATTGTAGACGGTATGTCATAAATATTATATGAACTATTTATACACTCATTACTAGACGATCACATTAACATTTCCAATATATATGTACTCAACATCTTAGAGACAATTAAATATATCACACATTAAAAACAAATCGACACATTGATGTATACTCGTAAATATAAGATACAATATATAACACACAACACGCACACACACAAACACCTCCTACACGCACATATGCATATATATATATATATATATATATATATATATATATATATTGTTATAAGGGACATAATTACGGATAGCACCGGGTACAAAACGGTGTATAAAAGACCGTCTTGCATTGTCTTGGAGTCAGTTCAGTGGTACGCACTAGTCCGACCGTCTCGCGTCTTACACTCTCCAAGTGTAGGCAGGATTAACCAAGCTCCCAGGACGAGCGTTCCGCTCACACACGTTTAGTTACCTTTTTTCCTTTACCTTCATTTACGCGTATATCAACTTCAAGGCGAGCAGCCATTTTGTATTGTGTATTATTTTCGAAGTACGAATAAACCTTTTTGTTACGCATTCCACTCGGCGTATTTTGTCATGTTATTATATACCGTCAAAACGGGATATAACAGTTGGCGACAAGGATGAGTCTTATCTCTTAACAGAGATAAATTACCGTACTAATAGGACTGTGTACTATTCAAATTTACAAGGATTTCGTTACTGAACACGTACGGCAAAGAACTATTCGAAATTGTCTTACATAAAGTACGGATTTCTCCGATATGAACTCTCGGAAAGGTAATAAAATTGTACTTGAAAGATATTGACAAGGTAATGTGAACTTTATTTATATTTTTTGAAGAAAAAAATATGTGAGGAACGCAGGCGGAATTCGAACCCGGCACCTTTGGATTACGTTTTTGGAAGAAAAAAAAAAAGAACTTTTACGATTTTTTGTTATAATTTAATTTTTTTTTCTTTCGTGCAACCGTATTTTTGTTGAAAAACAGTTTGCTCATTTTCGGGCATTATTCGTTGTGTAAATTTGAAAAGTATTATTGTGTAAAATTACGTTTAGGCAGAATTACTATTGCTAAATTGTATGAACTGTGTGGAAACATTTATTCTTGCAAGACTTGTTGCTAATTTGCGAAAAACGTATACTTACGAAATTTTGTGGAATCATTGTTGTAAATTTTAGAAAGACATTTTTTTTTTTAAATATGGAACAATTGGCTGAGTTGACGAAAGTGCTAACTCTTAGCGTTCAGGAACAGTCAAAAATTACACAACAATTCTTAGTGCAACAACAACAGCTGCAACAACAACAGCAAGAAATGACACAAAAAACTTTAGAGGCTCAACAAGAACAAACAAAAATACTTCAACGCCAAATGTCGACTCAACAAAAGAATTTGGAAAAATTAATTCAAACCTCGACAACTAAGAAAAAAACGAATTTTTCTCCAGAAGGTATTTCAAATTCTTAGTCGGAATTTCACTACTCTCTCGATACTGGCGTTACATTTCCAGCATACTATAGAAGGTATGAAACAGTTTTTACAAAGAGGCGTTCGGATTGGACGGACGAAGAAAAAGTCACGCTGTTGCTCCAAAAACTGGGTACTGACGAAAACACTAAGTACGCTAACTTAATTTTACCCAAAAAACCAGAGGAAGTAACCTTTGAAGAGACAATTAATACGTTGTCTAGAATATTTGATAAAAGAGATAGCCTTTTTCACTCTAGATATAAATGTTTGAATTTACAGAAATCGGAATCTGAAGACTATTTAGAGTATGCTTGTATTGTAAATTGCTTATGTTAATCATTTAAATTAACTGAAATTTCTGCGGAATTATTTAAATGTTTAATCTTTGTACAGGGACTCACATAACTAAGGGACAAAGATATCAGATCCCAGATCCTGACAATTATGGAGTCGGACCCAAATATAACTTTACAAAAAGTTACCGAGGAATGTCAACGTCTCATTAATATCAAGAGAGACCACCCCCGCATTGAAGAAAACAGCGTTTACAAGGTACAACATGTAAAAAGGCAAAGGACTCCTAGAACTTATAAGACCCAAGAAAAAAGGACCCCTAGAATGCACAAGTACCAAAATTGTGAATGTTGCGGAAGTACGAGACACACCAAAAAGACCTGCTGGTTCAGGAATAAGATATGTTACGAATGTGGGTTCAAAGGCCACAGGGGACGTACTGTGACCAGATGAAAAAACGAAAGACTGACAAAGTGAATGCGCTTCGCACAAGGAAAGAGAAAAGTTGCGAAAGGCGTAAGTATGTCAGTGTTCACATAAATGGGCATCCTGTAAAATTACTCCTGGATAGTGGTTCGGACATCAGCATCATAGATGAAGATATCTGGAGAAGGATCGGTCGACCCGAACTAATGGAAATCAGCAAGATGGCGAGGAGTGTGTGCGGCAAAAAGTTGGAATTTAAAGGAGAACTGAGGTGCAACGTGACATTTGATGGTCAGTCACGCACGTCCAAAGTGTACGTGGTTCCAGGAAGGAACACAAGTCTGTTTGGTGTGGATTGGTTTGTCCTGTTTAACTTATGGGAGCGACCAGTTAATTCTTTTTGTAATAGGCTGAACACAGAGAAAGCAAACCAAGTGGAAGATTTTCTGGACGATGTAAAAGCAGAATTTCCAAGGGTTTTTGCTGAAGGAGTTGGACATTGTGTGAAAGTAGAAGCCAAATTTGAAGTGAGGAAAGAGACCACCCCAGTGTTCAAACCTAAAAGAAATGTACCGTTTTCATCGATGGACGCAATCGAGAAGGAGTTGGAAAGACTTCAACAGTTAGAGGTTATTGAAAAAGTTTATCATACGGATTGGGCCAGCCCGACGGTATATGTGAAGAAAAAAAATAACAAAATCAGGGTCTGTGCGGACTTCTCAACAGGGCGTAATGACTGTTTAAAGGACCACAATTATCCCCTTCCGTCGGCAGAATATCTATTCTCAAAACTAAACGGAGGAAAATTTTTTCCAAGATAGACCTCTCAGACGCGTACTTGCAAATCAAGGTCAATGATGAATGTTCAAAGTACCTGTGCATTAATACGCACAAGGGTATCTTCAAGCTAAAGAGGCTTCCTTTTGGCTTAAAGGTCGCCCCTGCTTTGTTTCAACAGATAATGGATACGATGCTCGCAGGGTTGGAATTTGCGATGGCATACCTTGACGATATCTTGATAAAGAGCAGTAATTTGCAAGAGCACAAGAAGCACGTGAGAGAAGTACTTAAGAGAATAGAGGGGTTTGGTTTCAGATTGAGTCCGGAGAAATGCGATTTCTTCATGAAAAGAATCAAATACCTCGGTCAAATAATTGACGAAGATGGACGAAGGCCAGATCCACAACGGACCGAAGCAATTGATAAGATGCCTGCCCCAGACTCAGTATCAAAACTAGAGTCATTTCTGGGATTGGTACAATACTATGCGATATACATCCCTAATGTACATAATTTGAGAGCTCCTCTTAACGAGCTACTAAAAAAAGGCAGTAGATGGAATTGGACAAAGGAATGTGAATCTGTTTTCCAGAAAATTAAGAAATTTTACTATCAGATCTGGAATTAGCACATTTCGATCCAGAGAAAGAGATTGTACTAGCAACGGACGCCAGTGAGTACGGAGTTGGTGCTGCATTACTCCACAAGTATGAGGATGGAACAACAAAAGCAATCTCTCACGCGTCAAGAACTTTGATTGCAGCTGATAAAAACTACAGCCAGATTGAAAAGGAGGCTCTCTCAATAATATTTGGAGTCAAAAAGTTTAACCGTTTTCTCCATGGACAAAACTTCATATTACAGACGGATCATAAACCACTAATCACGATATTTGGATCGAAGAAAGGCATCCCTACGCATACTGCAAATCGACTACAGCGATGGGCTGTAACTCTCTTAAACTATCAGTTTAAGATGGAGCATGTGTCATCAAAAAAGTTAGGACACGCGGATGCACTGTCAAGGTTGATTCCAAAAAGAAATGAAAGTTTCGAAGAGACGGTAATTGCAGCTCTTAAAGATGAAAGCGAATGCTCAAATTCAATATGCAATATGATCCGTGAACTCCCGGTAACTCTAGAAGAGATTAAAAGAGAAGCTGCAAAAGACGTTTTTATAAAGCAAACGAAAAATCAAGTAGGACGGACGGAAACAAATAAGATGGCAAGAGAAATTACACCTTTTTCCATTTGCGAAGATGTGCTTATGTATGCCGATAGAATCGTAATTCCACAGGTATTACGAACAAGAATGCTAAACGAATTTCACACAGGTCATCCTGACATTTCAAGGATGAAATCCCTAATTAGAGATTACGTATATTGCCCTGGTATGGATAAAGAGGTGGAAAATTGTGTCAAAGCGTGCAAAGGATGTCAGTTAGCAGCCCGAGATCCGCCTGTAAAAACGACCCCGTGGCCGAAGACGGACTTGCCCTGGTTATGACTGCATATTGATTATGCCGGACCCCTAAAAGGTTTTTTTTTTACTTAATTGTAGTGGACTCTTTCTCCAAATGTCCGGAGATATTCAAGATCAGACATTCAACATCAAGGAACACTGTAAGTGCACTTGACGAAATTTTCAGCCGGTTTGGTGTACCAAAGACTATAGTGAGTGACAATGGTACAGCATTCACAGGTTACGAATTTAGAGAATTCTGCAACTCACTGGATATACAGCATATCACGACGCCTATTTACCATCCTAGGTCGAATGGGTTGGCAGAAAAATTTGTAGACACGTTTAAGCGGGCATTAAGGAAAAACATGAACATTGACACAGATGAGCGGACAATACAAATATTTCTAGCGATCTACAGAGTAACCCCAAATCCAAACAATGATGTAAATTCATCCCCTGCAGAACTTATGTTCGCCAGAAAAATTAGATCCATTTTCGATAGACTTCTACCGGATAAAAAGAAAGTTACCAGAAAAGAAAACTTTAATGTAAAGTGCTATTCCCCAGGAGATAAAGTTTATTTTAAAAATTTTCAGAATGGAAAATATCATTGGGTGGACGGTATTGTTAAGAAAAGAATTGGGAACATGGTCTATACTATTCAAGGTCCCAGTTTTGTCTGTAAAAGACATGTTAATCAAATCCGTTCCAGAATTTCGGAAAATACAGAGGAAATCCCAATGGAAACGCTGTGCGACACATTTGACATTCCAAAACCGGTGGGTATACATGGACCCATGAATGTATCCCCTGAACATACCGCACGGGCTGAATAGAATTCTTTACCAAAGGAAACTCTGACCAAAAGGAAGAGCACACGTAAAAGGAAAGTCGTCAGGCGTTTAAGTCCTGATCCTAAACGGAAGCGATATTAAAGCTAAAATCGGGAAGATTTCAGCTTCAGGGGGAGGTGTTATAAGGGACATAATTACGGATAGCACCAATTACAAAACGGTGTATAAAAGACCGTCTTGCATTGTCTTGGAGTCAGTTCAGTGGTACGCACTAGTCCGACCGTCTCGCGTCTTACACTCTCCAAGTGTAGGCAGGATTAACAAAGCTCCCAGGACGAGCGTTCCGCTCACACACGTTAAGTTACCTTTTTTCCTTTACCTTCATTTACGATTATATCAACTTCAAGACGAACAGCCATTTTGTATTGTGTATTATTTTCGAAGTACGAATAAACCTTTTTGTTACGCATTCCACTCGGCGTATTTTGTCATGTTATTATATACCGTCAAAACGGGATATAACATATATATATATATATATATATATATATATATATATATATATATATATATATATATATAACCGTATCATATTTCTCCTTAAACGGACATTGATGTCCTGGATGATTTCTGCTTGACACCTGACTCAAGTAATATAAGTAAAGACGGGTTAAAATATGAGTTGTGCTTCCATTAATTTTTAAAGGTCTCCACGACCAGACAATTTAGAGTGCGTCACTAATTCTTTTCGGAGTTGGACACAAACCTTATTGACGGTGTATTTATCAATCAAATTAGAGTATAATTTTTTTATTACGGTTTTATTTTCAATATTCAACATATTTACAAAGAGAGTAGTAGCCCGTATAATCCAAATTATATAACCGTATCTCAAAAATGCCAGAAATGCTTCCATGCATTCCCTTATATTTTTATTTACATAATTTATATACGACACGTGACTTGATGAATGTCGTAATTAAATACGTTACTTAATGGCGGTCCTGCTTCTCAACAGAAGTTTTGATCGCCCTCACAAAGACTTTAACCTCGAATCTTCAGATGACTATGGCTTTTTTTCCGTTGATTTTTCGATGTGATCTTAACTCTGCGCACAGATATTTGCTGATGGTTAACAGAACAGAAACATACTGCCCTCATTAAGTAAATCATCATATCTTATGGCAATAGAAATTAAGCTATCGCATGGCGGTGCTGTTTGCCTCCTTAAGGTCATGTTTTGAGCAATGGGACCCAATCGGCAGTTTTCCTAAGGTGGTGCATCGTTTATACCTTTTCACATGGACATAAAGGGGAGGTGCCTAGGCCCCACTTCTGAAGATTGTCTTTTGTTTTGCCTACTTTGGCTCTGGCACTATTTAGAGTAACCCAGTTTTTTCTTACAAGGTTTGAACCCTGGGGAGTGTTTCTTTTAGGTCTGGTAGGGCTTTTTTTTATTCCTGCTGTTATAGTATCGCCATCGTTCCATCCTATAGGAGGTAGCTTTCCTGGGATCGATTTCCTCTATATTGATGAAGCTACTGCGAGATGATAGTCTTTGTCTCACTGATTGGTGGCCAAACAGTGAGTGCCTGTGGTCTTTAAGCTGTTTGCACCGTTCTATTCTGGTGATGACTACTCACCTGATATGTGATGTTGGAATACCGGTTAGGCAGTATAGAGTTGGCAAGGGAGTTGGCACCAGTTATGATCCGGTATGCCAATGGGGCAAGTAGAAAGACTTCACGCTGTGCCCCTGTTAATCTTCGGAGACCGATTCCTACACCACGCATAAAAATATACCCATTACCAGAGATGGCAAAAGGATTAATTAAATAAACGGAGTTAGGCATAAACATTCCCTAGCTTGGAAAGATATACTTGAAGGAGGTCGGGGGTTTGGTCGAAAGAAACGTTGTGAAATCGACACTTAAGCTAAGAACAATACTACCAACATTCCAAAGTGTACGAACTTATTGTATTGGTTATCATTTTTTTTATTGTTTGCCGTTTGCTGCAATGCAATTTTCCATAAAAAGCAACCCTTTACTTTGTTCTTGTGCCGACGCATTCCTGATTCCATGATTCTTGTTAAATAATATAATACAAAATTGCAGAAAATTATTTCCATTCAAATAGAAAGTATTTATGTAATCAGCACGCTTTTTTTAAAGTAAGCGCGAAAACCGTGTGGATATACTAGTGTCCATGAATTGTCATAATGATGGCCACATCTATCTAATTAGACAAATAAATAAATACACGTTTTCATAATATAATTCCTATGTTCGTAGAACTTTAACGTTTTACTTTTTGGGTAGAAGCATAGGATGAATTACTTTTGGAAAAAGTATTTAATACAACTTGCATCGAATCTCATGTTTGATTGCTTGCGGTTGGCTTTAACAGGCTTTTTAAAATTGGCTCATTTACTGAACTCGCGCCTTTCTGCTCATATGTATTCTATTCAATACTGTCAGAAGAGAAGATAACAGAAACTAGCTTCTGTCCAAATAGAATTTGCACAAGAGAGAAAACAAACCTGACGTGTCTATTTAATCTTCACACACAGCGATGAAAATGCTATTTCTGACATTAAGCGTGACCAACGTGTGAACGGATCGATGTCCACAAGCTAGAATGTTAATGGCCGCATCTGCGAACTTAAATAAAGAATAACACGTTTAAAGGTGTTATGTTGTTCGCGGTTTACAAGTGCATCGCTGATGAAAAACACAGAATCCATTTAAGTGTTAATGGGTAAAGACGTACAAAAAACATTCTAATTCTTTTCAACTGTGGCCAGGTGATGGAAAACGGTTTCATAGATCCGATCTCCTTAACCTCACGCTGAAATAATATATATAGCTAATATTAAACTTCGCTGTGAAAAGTCTAGAGAAAATCTCTGAGATGAAATTCGTACGTTGAAAAATAGAAAATTATTCGCTCCCTCCCCTCCTCTCTCCCTCTTTCTTTGTATATATATTCTCATAGCATTATTATGCTAGTTGACATGTCGCAGAATGGATCTTGTAATCCTAAACTTACTTATTAATAGTTTTTCTTTTTCTATTGTATTATGTAATTCATCTATTTTTTCATATATTAGTAAAAATAATAACCGTATTATGTTAGGGGTGTTTTTTAATATTTATTTAGTTTTTTTTTGGGGGGGGAAGTGGTATTATCCACTGGAGAGCCATGTATTAAACTACTGTCCTGTTTTTAAATATCCGAAACAGCTTCATGGTAAGCAGCTGATGATCCCCGTTTTCTATTTACAAAATTTTAGTTAAGGTTTTCTCTTTTCATCCTTATGTAGTTAAATTCTGTTTCAAAATTGAAAACTTTTGCGAAATTGGCTTATGAAAATTGCTTAGTCTATTTCTATTTAACAATTTAGTAAAGGCTTTTTTTCCTTCGTTATATAAATAAATTCTCTTTGGTTATTATAAACATTTTAAAAGTCGGATTATGTAGGTGCGTAGTCTGCGATAGGTTTAGGTTAATATATTTTTTTCTATCCGGGAATTTAAACTGCATTCTTTATTTTTATTTTTGCATTTTTTTATTCAAAGCTTCTTTAGACTATATATATATATATATATATATATATATATATATATATATATATATATATATATATATATATATATAATGATTATCTTGCCGATACTCGCAACAAAATAACACTGAGTACCCTCCCTTAAAACACTCTTACATGTAATAAAGCGATTCACACTCACCTCAATGCACAAAATTCAGACTATCCCCTACTTCAAACCCTAATACAATTTAACAAAGCAATAATAGGCCCCGAGCAATCCATAAAAAGCACCTAAAATGGCGTAACCTCACTTAGAAGCAAGATGAAAATATATAACCACAATTCTTCTTTTACAACCAAAACCCTTATAATAAATAATTCTTCAACTACTTTAATTAAAAAAAAAATCTAATAAACCTTCTTATTCAATTAAATGCACTATCTTTAAAAAAATATTAAAAGTCTTATACTATAGGCTCTAAGATGTGTCACCTTTGCTAATCTTAACCTATAACAAAAAGTACTCATCCCCCATAACAAGAGTATAATAATATCTAAAATCGAACTAGTGTATTTTTGTAGACAGAAGACTTATTTAAATAAGGTCAATTTGAAATTATTAAATTTGAATTATACTCTTAAAGTCCAATTTCTGTCAATTACAGATTGCACCCTTTCACTTCCTCGGCAATTTATATTACCCCCAATATTATATATTTTATATTTTATTATATTCCCTATCCGTTTTTCCTTACTTGCTTTTGATTGGCTAGCTATCCCCATTTTCTCTTTCCGCGGATTATGCTGGAAAGATTATGCATATGTACATGAAAGCCTGTGCATCTATGCTCTGGCGCGTAATCAATTTCATATATTCTTTCCTTTGTATTTGTTGCATTATGACAAAGTCCGCAAGCGACGGCCACCCGCCGTCCGCTTCTCCCTCTAAATACTTTTTATCCTTTCATTTATCGACACAATCCATAAAAACTCACTCCCCACAAACTACAGTAACTCTCAATATCCAGAAAAAAATTTCTTAGAAATTACATTTTAGCCGAAAAATTATTTTGAAACCCCCATTATTTAAATATTTATGCTTATACCTCGTTAACACTGCCCATAATTTCATCAAACCATACCCTCTTACCCACTCGACGTCGCACCGCTCACTGCCATAATTACTATTTTTGCAGAGATAGATTTTTATAGCAACCAGATCATCAGCCTCCTTTCTCCAAAGCCTTGAACTGCTTTGACCTTGGGCTAATGCCTTCTATTACTTTTCAATTAACTCAATCCATCACGTGATAATATTCTACACTTATTCTTCAAATGGCTTACTTTTTAAATAACCTCACAGACTTGACCTCTTCATCTGTGCCTATCCACAAAGATATTTATTTTTTAGGTCATTTATAAGTTCCAATAACGTGCGCTTAGGCTACTATAAAGATTGCTAGTTATATCTACCACTTTCTCGGATACACCTGATTTTGGACTCAACAACCACGGAAACGCACTGAAAATTTATTGAAGGCGCCTTGTATGTATAACATTAAAAAATCATGCATTTTAATCTGATAAGTTTTATCCATTTAAGAATTTTTATAAATCAAATTATTGTTATTTCGTTTGTTTAGAAAATTGTACCCATCTAAAACATCTTTTTCTCCAAAAAATTGGCCACACGCATTTCAATAAGAACTATTACTAATAATTACGCGAAATTGAGACCTTTTCAAATAGGCACTATTTGAATTGTCTCCCCTTTTCTTAAAATGGGTTTTTAAAAGTGAAAACAAAATAGAAATTGTCCAAAATAATAGTAATGTAAACGTGACAATAATTGTAATTGAAAAAGGTATATGGGAAACCAATACAAAAAATAATCATTAAAATCATGCGAAATGAATTAACAATGAAGCTTAAATAACACTGTATCCCCTTTCCGTGACAGACTGACAAAATCGTATTCCAAAATTAAGTATGACAAACAAACACAAATACTATTTCAAACGCACACCACACAACCAAACTAATTGGACGAGAAAATACAACTTATAGAGATGTATAGATGTATTAAATGCAATTGTTATAGACCGCAAACTGATGTTTAAGACGTTAGCATAACAAACAAATGAACTGACTAACATACAAAAAAGTGCTTGTAGAGCATAAATTGCACCCTCAAAATTCTACTATAGCGTAATTCCTACCCTATTATTGAGTCCAAGATCATTCTTACTAAAGCTAAAATTAAAAAAAAAACATGAATCTCTAAACTATTTTATTCTATTTTATAAAAAAATGCTAGTAAAATCCATGAAAAACTTTCACAATCAGAATTAAATTTAGTTATAATATTGCTAATGCAGGGTGACCCGCCCCATAAAAAGGTGGCCATCTAGAGCATATGCTGTTGACCGGAAAAAAGGACAAAGACCCTAGTGTTTTGATGTGATGTTTGATTTTTTTTAAATATAATAAACTAGTTATGACCAAAGTTTTATTTCATTCAGATAAAACATATAAACAAGGGGCCTAATTAGAATTTGGGCCCGTTTTTTTGTGTGGGGGGGTCACCCTGTATATATAAACTTTTATACTAAAATATTTGTTTTGTTTTTCTCGTTTAGTTGTATTTTTTTATCTCACATAATGTGATCTCACTTAATGTACGAACGGTAAATCAAGGAAAAAAAAAACAAAAACAGGCTATATCATTGTTGTACGAGAACATGTCTACAATGTCCGTTTAAACATAAGAAAACGGAAGGGAGGGAGAGGTGAGAGAAAACGGTGCAGATAGGGAAAATAGTACAGTTTTATATATATTACAATTTTTACCCTGGCCAAAACTGAGTTGCCCTGCTTGTCTCAACATAGTCCTAAAGAAAATACGAATTCAGATATGTTTAAGGTTCGGCGCTGATTGAATAAACTTGACCAACTGTTCATTAAAACGGGTTCTTGCTTTGATGATTTTAAATCACGAGGTGATCGAGAATAGAAGAGATCTCATGCGTTAATTTCCTTACATCATTCGATTCGTTTCTTTTCTTCATTGTACACGAATAAACCTTTGCAACCCATCACGGTACAGATTAAATTACTCGTCAATTGTGTGGTAATTCGTTTAGTGTAAACCCCATGTTATTCTCTTTCGCTTTAAATAAGCCATTTTTCTTAAAGCCGCAATCAAACATAAAGTTACCATACCTCTTTTTCGTACCAAGCCTAATTAAGAGTGTAGGTAAGGCGTCGATAGTTGGTTCTGATTGACCTAATTTTTCATGTAAATATTCTACCATGTTTCGTTATGATAATATATATTATAAAAATAGTTTTCTTTGGAAATATTTATTCAGTATGAGAATACATTTACAGTAGAAATAGCGTACTTATTCAGCAGATACTTTAAACATTAAAAACGAGTAATTATTATATAATTTGTTTTATTTAGATATGTAAAAAAATATACTTTAAGACACGTTACTAAAGAGAAATTTCCACAAATTTTAGATTAGCGTAAATGTTCAACATAAATTTTGTTTCTGAATTGTTTACATGAGGATTGATAATTTGCATTATTTAGATTATTCGAACTACTGTTTTCACGTTAAGTGTAATTTCTAAAAAGATCGGTTAATGTTACCGAATTTTTCGAGGTGTATATTGTCGAACGGTGGAATCTTTTTTTTTCCCAATTCGGAAATCTGTAATGAATTTCTTATAATTTTCATGACTAGCTAGTAACCTTCAGTAAATCGCAATTACCTGTTTAGTATCGCTCTTACGGGCAAAATAAACCATCAACATTCACAAGAAGATTGCTTAGAACAAAATTTTACTTAATAATTTATACATTAGTCCACAAGTTCCTGTGATTAACTTAAGAATTCTACATAATTATTGTTGACGAAATGAGCGCACGATAAGCCAAGTTTATAAAGTAACATTTTCCGTTCAAAAGCATATACAGAGTTTAGAGGTCGACACAAAAAACATAAAAAGACGTTAGAGATTACATTGGTTGAAAAGTTTGTATACACCTATAAAATATCATATATGGAAAAATGGTGGGATCTTTCTATCGATCCAGTAGATATCTAACTGCTGATGCTATTCTCTATCTATATAAGAGCCAGGTACGTCCAAGGATGGAATACTGTTGCCACATCTGGGCAGGAGCTGCTAGAAAGGACTTGTCCTGCCTTGATAGAGTTCAAAATAGACTTCGTAGCCTCGTAGGAGATGTCCTTTTCTCCTCCTTGCAACCTCTATCTCACAGAAGAGATGTTGCGAGTTTGTCTCTGATGTATCGTTATTTTCATGGAAAGTGTTCAACTGAGCTTCAATCTATGGTCCCCCCCTCGCCAAACTTTCACAAGAAACACTCGTCTAGCTGTAAACACTATCAATAATTTCCCCCACTTTTTATCTGTGCCTAAACCTAAACGTAGATTCCATGAACAAAGCTTCTTTCTTATAACTGCACGCCTGTGGAATTGTCTTCCGTTTTCCTGCTTTCCGGCTGACTACAATATGGCTGTGTTCAAGTCTAAAGCAAATAAGTTCTTGATGAGCCGTTCCATATAAGTTATTAAATTTACCAAATTTTCATTACTAATGATTACTATATTGACCAATTTCTACTGTACAGTCTTTAACCCTTATCCTTGAGTGGCCTCTGGGCCTTGATAATGTGGTGATGCCTTTGTAAAAAAAAATGTGGATCTGAATGTACTATCGTTCGCTCTCTCTTTCTCTATCTTTCCCTCTCTCTCCCTCTTTCTCTCTCTATGTATATATGGCATTAAGAGACACGTATCCCTATATAAGGAGCTGCGCATATAACTGTAAAATACGAGTTGCACAATCCTCAACTACACCTCTCTCGAATCCACATGCTTGATTCTAGTGAAATAGAGGACGTCTAGGAAGATTGGAAACAATGCCGAGAAAAGCGAAGGGCGCATACAGCACCTGGTATGTTCAAATAATCACAAGTTTTATACTCAGTAGACTCAACGTCGCTTTAATGTATCGATCTAACGGAAACGAGCATGTCACCGTGATTATGCGGTATTAGTATATTACTATGAATGTAAACCTAACATAAACAATATTTGAAATTCAGATCGACCTGAGAGGGTTTCTTTTGCTGTTGGAGAAGTGGGTAAAACTGTGCCAAAGAAAATCGATTTCTCTTTTGTATCAGCAGTGTATACTATTAGCGAGGCTATATAGACTAGTAGGCCAATTCCAATGTATACTATATACGACACAGCAAAAAGAAAAGGAAACCATAATGCATTGCTGATACAAAAGAGGCTACAACAAACACCGTGTTTGAAAGACTGATTTTTTTTTCCTGAGTAAGCGCAGGTTCTTGTGGTAATTTTATTCGAATAGGCTAAATTCGATTAGATATGCATGCTACTTTTTTGTCGCAATTTCGTACTGGAAATCAAACTTAGTTGATGAAGTTTTCTTTAATTATATTAAAGTTTCTTTTAGAAACGGACTGAAGAATATTTTGTGATATATATATATATATATATATATATATATATATATATATATATATATATATATATATGCGTGTGTGTGTCTGTTAGTGTGGAGTGTGTATATTATTATTATTATTATTATTATTTTATTATTTTATTATTATTATTATTATTATTATTATTATTATTGTGTATAGTATATTTATTCACACGTATATTATCAGCTACATAAAGGTTTCTGCTGCAATGCCCTTAGAAAAGCAACGTCATATTTGAAGAAGATCTGGCCTCATGGCACTGCTCCTATAAATGCGTTCCACCAAAACTATGTATGTCCATATGCATTGAATAATAGTTGTACAAATACGTATACCATAATTACGCTCAGTGTCTCATTGGAAACTTTAGCCTACACACCGGACTTTCAGAAGACCTACATTTAGGAAACTACAACCACTCAATCTTTCTCTATCTATCTATCTATCTATCTATCTATCTATCTATCTATGTATCTATCTACCTATCTATCTATCAAGCCATCTTACTTATTCAATTATCTATCTATCAATCTATCCATCTCTCTATTTATCCATCTATATATATATATATATATATATATATATATATATATATATCATTCAACCACGGTAGTGGTTGAATATATGCTTAAGTCCGAAATTGAATGAATCGAGACACATTCAAATCCCCACCACTAATTCCGTTCGCAAGCGAATTTCAAACAGGTTATATAGTTGGATAGAACCCCATCATTAGCTACATTTTGAAAAAAAAAATTCGAAAATTGGTTCAGTACAAAAAAAGTTGCAATAAAATATGTGGGTGCACAAACAGGAGAGTAATACATAAGTGACTAACGCTTTTTTTTATTTTGCATAACTTTTTTTGTATATCAATATTTTTTACTGCGATTTTGTCAATATGACATGTTAGCGTAACGGTTAGAGTACCGGGGGTTGGTGGAAAGGTTTTAGGTTCAATCCCGTGTATCGTTTTTTTTATAATTAAAAAACCGAACTTTTTTTTTAATAAGTATTTTTTTAACTCTCTTTATGATTTTATAGCAAAAAATGGTGAATTTATCGATTAAAAATATTAGTGAATTCTATGATATACATATTCTTTGAATGCACTCAAATTTTTCGTTATCACATTTGATGAAAAATGTAGTCCTATTTTGGCAATGCGTCTGACCAACGATGCTTTTGAACCCGCGACCAGCACTGCGATGTCATCAGCAGCAGCCTGGGCATAAATATTCCTATTTTAAAACTCCTTTAAAAGAGGATTCAGCATACATTTCCATAGTAAAGGTGATAATATCCCACTTTGGGGGTTTCATTAAACTACTTCCCTTTTAACAGTTGCCCTCAGTAGTTCTACTTGAACTGTTCTGTGCCTCACCATATACTCAATCCATCGGATGAGTACTGGTGGCACATTGAGTTCTCGTAGCGACTTGAACATACTACTGAAGGGTATGTTGTCAAAAGCTCCAACGATATCTAAAAAGACACCGAGTGCCATCTTCTTTTTTGTGAGTTTAAGCTCTATACAGATCACGAATTCATGAACCGCAGTCTCGGTAGAGACCCTGGCTCGGAACTACTGTGATTGAATGATAAATATTGCATAAATGTGTGTTTGAGAGCTAATTGTTTTGACAATCATTAATAAATATTATAAATTTATAAATTAATACAATAGCAATGCCTGGAAAAATCATGGATTAGATGGAAAAATGCGCGCATGAAAAGTAATATTCTTAAGATTTTATTAAACCTGGAAAAGTAAAGGACAAGAAATTCAACCTGGAAAAGTAAAGAACAAGATATTCTAGTAAAGTAAAAAATAAGAATTTTTTAGACTTAAAATATTGCAGCTAAAAATAAAATTTGAATATTGATAAATATTTTATTTATTATTTGCATATGTTGTTGTTTATTGTTGAGTTAGAAAGAATTCAATGATCCTAATTATGATATAATAAAATTATTAATTTTTATGTAAATTATAAAATTATTAATGCTATCTACTAACTAACTAACTACTGAATTAATTTTATTCAAACAATTTTCACTACATAAATATATGCAAATAATAGGGGGGGGAATAAGTTCAATGCAACGACTGACACCCTTTCTAACTCAACAATAAACAACAACATATGCAAATAATAAATAAAATATTTATCAATATTCAAATTTTATTTTTAGCTGCAATATTTTAAGTCTAAAAAATTCTTATTTTTTACTTTACTAGAATATCTTGTTCTTTACTTTTCCAGGTTGAATTTCTTGTCCTTTACTTTTCCAGGTTTTATAAAATCTTAAGAATATTACTTTTCATGCGCGCATTTTTCCATATAATATATATATGATGTAAAGACGAAAGAAAGAGATATAAAGGAACAAACCAACTTATGTGTTCATCAACATTTCGTCATTATTTCGAAAGTTCCTGTTGCTTATTTTTCTCGTATATATATATATATATATATATATATATATATATATATATATGTGTGTGTGTGTGTGTGTGTGTGTGTGTGTTTATTATTTCAACCTCAGGTGTGTTTACTTAAATCATTACAAGTTGTTTCTATAGATGGGATAACAACTTATCCAGCCCCTGTCATCAGATGATTTAAGACAAAAATATATAAATTACAAGGAAATAGTTTTATTACATATGGTTATAAAAAAAAAAAAAAAAACTTTGGAGTAATGGAGTAACGGAGAGTGGAAAGGGGGAGTAAGAATTGGGGGAAATGGGATGGGGAAACAAAAAGTATATTTAAATAACTTAAATTAAAACAGGATAAGAATTAAAAGAGAGAAAAGAAAAAGAATTGAAGATGTCAAGAAAAAAAAAGAAAGTAAAATATGACAAAATCAGGAGAGAAAAAGAAAAGCAGGTGAGGCTTACGTTAGCCCACATATACAGAAATTGGTCAAAGCGTCTGCAAATCTCAATGGCGGTGGTGGTGGTAAGAGGGGAAGATTTGTATTATCTACCAATTATCAAGCATATGTGTCACATCAATTTAATAAAAAATAATTTTATATATAAAATAATAGGGGATATAATTATAGATTTATAATGAATAAGGCCGAATGCCCCCTGGAACAAGAATGCTTACAGTCTGACTTTTTTTTATAAAGCCACTATTTGTGCACAGATGCAAAAACCTAAACGATTAATACTATATCCGGCTCGCTGGACCCGCCTTTAAAGATCGTTTTAGAGTCTAAAATACTCCTTTTATAACCCCAACCACCTGAACAAAACCTCTTTAAGTATCAACTGCTTGTATATGGTTCCAAATTATCTCACACCCACTATAAAATAGGAAAAATCGACAAAAATCCAATACTTGTAAATCCTTATATTGCCCTCTTTGTCTTCATGAACATTTCTATTATTTATAATTTTGAAGACAGAGAACATTTATTAAATATTAGAAATGAATCGTCGATAATTTGCTAGCATTATAAATCAAACCTACTCGGCAACTTCACACCATATCGAAGTTCATTCACTAAACACACTTTCCCTCAAGCAGATTACCTTAATTCTAAATATTAATCCAAAATTATAATAAGATATATCTTACTTACTCCGGTTATCTTAAATAAAATCACCCAAGGGATGGAAGTTAAAACTTTAAATGCACCGAAACTAAATAAAGAATTCCTTTTTTTTATATTCCTTTCCCCCTAACTCTATTACTAACCAATAACTTATTTATAGAATTCATTAAATAAGTCAATTAAATGCGTCCATATGATAATTATACTGATTTGTTTGGGAACGCTTAAATTATCTAAACACGCGTATATCTGTGTTTGACATACTTTTTGCTTTACTTAATTGATTGTTATTTTAATAATATTTATTTCATACATAATAAGAACGCTCTTTATATATTTCATTAAATATTTACAGCTCCAACTTACATTGTAAAGAATGCTTTGTATACTATTAACAACACTGGATTATAAATTATTAAAAAAAAAAACTATGGAAATTACAAACAATAACCAATATATTTTAATTCAATGCTATAATATATATAACAAGCCGTGCTTCATGTGAGATGGCGCCATAAGAAATAGTTAAGAAATGATGAATGGGAGAAGTGTGAAGGGCCAATGTTGCCTTCACATTTTCCCCAAATTTCAGAAAAGTTTAATAGGTGCGGCAAAAGTTATGCTGTAAAAAGTGTCATTTTTTTTCAATGTTGGGGTACTTGTGACCCCTTTGGAGATCCTGGGTACTCCGAATCCCAGTAAAAATAGACGAACGGTTCAGTTTCACGAATTAAGACATGTATATATGAATTCAGCACTGTGGATAACCACTAAGATGGAGTACCGCTGCCACATCTGGGCTGGAGCTTCTAAAACAGCCTATCCTGCCTTTACAATCTACAAAATCGACTTCATTAATTAGTGTGGGGTGTCCTGCTCTCTTCCCTGCAACCTCTCTCCCACAGAAAAGACGTTGCGAGCCTGTCTATGTTTTATCATTATTTACATGGCAATTGCTCGTCCAAGCTCCAATGTCTGTTCCCCCCTCGCCAATCTTTCACGATAAACACCAGTCTTGCTAAAACTACTGTCAGTAATTTCCCCCACTATTTGTTTGAGGCCAAATTTAAACGTACATCCCATGAAAAAAGCTTCTTTCGGTGGAATTCTCTTCCATTTGCCTGTTTCCCACCTGACTACAACTTAGATGTCTTCAAGTCCAACACAAGCAAATTCCTGATTAATCGCCCCCTTAAGTAAGGCACTTTATTAAATGTCCAATACCAACTATTACTACGATATTATCCCCTTGATTACTGTACACACAATAACCCTTATTCCCGAGTGGCTTCCGGGCCTGGATAAGAGGTGATCACCATGTAAAAAAAAACAACTATATAGACATACATACCAAGTTTTTGAGTAATATGAAAAAAGAGCTCCCAAAAGGCATGTTTTTTGCCTCAAAAGTCCCACCAGGTTGCGTACCGGACTGTTGTCAGGGTCACACATACTGAATTCATATTAAGAACAATAGTCCCCCAAAGTTTGACCAAGTCTCAGGAAAATCTAATGGATGGCTACAACGCTATGGGACACAAAGTGTCAGTTTTGGCCATTTTGTTGAATTTTTGTTTTACCTCTTTTAATACTCTGGGGACGCTGTGTAAATGAATAACAGTTGCGGATGTTTGCGTTGGGTATTGCGAAAAACAAATATATAGGTCGGGCATATCCAGTTTTCGTTGAGAAATATGAAAAAATAAGCAACAAAAGGGGCGTTTGTAGCACTAAAAGTCCCGGGGAAGGCGAACAAGAATCTTACCAAGGTCACACATACTGGCTATATATTAATAACAATGGGCTCAATATTTTGGCTAAGTTTCAGAAAAATCTAATTGATTGATCAAAAGTTATAGGACAAAAAGTGTCAGTTTGGGACATTGTGGGGCATTTTTGACATCGTTTAAGCCCCTGGGGACACAACGGGAATATTCGCTAATTTTTTTTTTACTGTGCACATCTATTTACTGAAATACGATTTGTGACAAAATTTCCAGAAAAACTAATGGACGGTTGTCTGGTAATCGTCCGGAATAACGGACGGACGCCTCTGAAAACATAGGTCTCTCTCCGATAAATCTGGGGACCAATAATGGGGAACGAAAACTATGCGCAGAGTTTAAAACATATTTCACGCACACATACTTCCCCACACACACATAACAAACATACACACACACACACACACACACACATATATATATATATGTGTGTGTGTGTGTGCGTGTGTTGGTGTGTGCACGTGTGTGTATATGTATACATATGTATGTATGCGTATTTTGGTACTCTAATATAATTAAATAAAAAATTGAAAATCAACGCAGAATGATAAAAATGAAATATTTTTCTCAGAATATGTCTTTACATATAAGACACATATTACACATTCACAAAATCTAAAGAAAACCTAAAAGTCATCCAAATTTTGTAAGAGAAAAGTTATGAATATGTTTATCTATATATCTATAAAGGTTAGCATGTGTGTGCCTTCGAACAAGTCTCAATCTATATACTCAACGCATTTTTGATCTACAGACTTGGCATTTGGTATATAGAGTGTTCAAGCATGTAGAAACTTTTTAACCGTTTTTATCCGAAAAAAAGGCTGCTAAATAATGAACGTTTTTAACATTTGTATTTGGTGGAGTTATCTGGTTTTTATCTGTTTGTCCAACTGTTTCATGACGACATGACGAAGCTTTCTTTATGTTTAGAAAAAAGAAGTTTAAAAACGCTTTTTAAAGATTATGGGCAGCAGACCTAACAGTCATTTTAATTGTCTCATAATCTTTATATTTTGGTTTCGGTCTCAGCGCAAATATATTTTTTCTTCTCACAACAATCAACTGTTTAGAAAAAAAACACAGTACTTTTCCAATTTCTTTCCGTTTTTACATCATTTTTTAAATGTATTTGACGTTACGTTTAATATCGTGCAACGCTGCGTACAGCAGCTAATATATATATATATATATATATATATATGCGTGGGTGTGTCTGTGAGTGGTGTATATGTTTATTGTACACCTCCTGCTACGATAATTCCACGCGCATGCACACTTATAGTTGATATCAGTAGTCTGTCAAGACTGATAGAAACTACAATATATCTATCTATATATATAAAAATGTAAAGTTGGTTCGTTCTAAACAAATAAAACCCTATTTCTAAGTTACCAATTTATTTGAAATTTTACGACAACCCATCTTTAGAGTCGAGGTATGTTTTTATGTTATTGAAATAAATTTACCTCGCGATTTATTAAAATTAAAATATTAAATAAAATAAATATATTTTTTTACTGCGAATCTGTTCTGTTGATAAAACTGAACTTCCGGTTCGATTCATTTCACAGCCACGAATTGACGAAAGATTTTATTTTCTGTTAACTCGATAAGTAAAAAAAAACAAAAAAAACTTACTCATGCAGAGAGTGATCCGTGCTGAAATAATAATTTTATTATTTAAAAAGCCATTCTTAACATGGGGAAGGGAGGGTGTTTTGTACCTATTCTGTACTTTAACCTTACAATTGAATAAAAACATATTAAACTTTAAACGTGGAAAACGATTTTAAAAAAATTGCGCGGATCACTCTCTGCATTAGCACACACAAACACAAAAAAAAAAAAATAATAATCCCATATTTTAAAACTTTAAATTCATTTATGTACTTATGTTTTTTAAATTTTATTTATGTTAAGGCTTCACTCATGAAACATTACGTTTTAATTGTTTAGTTTATTTTCACGGCATTGTTTACATAAAAAAGTTTGTTTTAACTTTTTCTAAACTGTTTCATTTTTACAACATGCCTTAACGTATTATAAACACCCTACCCCCCATGTTAAAAAAAAAAAAAACGCCCTTCCATAAACCTCGAAAGCCTTTCTTAACATGGGGAAGTTAGGGTGTTTATAATATGCTGGGGCGAGTCGTAAAATTAACGAAGTTGCACATTTACAAACATTTATTTATTTATTTATTTTGAAAAAGTTTTACTTTTTATGAATATTAAAAGAAAAATGGGTACTCATGCAGAGAGTGATCCAATCCATGCTGAAATAATAACGTTATTATTTAAAAAGCCATTCTTAACATGGGGGAGGGTGTTTTGTACCTATTCTGTACTTTAACCTTGCAATTGATTAAAAAAAACACGATTTAAAAAATAGCGCAGATCACTCTCTGCATTAGCACCGAAAAATGTTACTAAACATTTATTAATAATTTCTCACTTTTTACAAACATTTGATTTTAAATGTCTTTTTAAATGACGACTTTTATCGACTTTTTTTTAAATATCCCCCCCATGGTGTTTATTCCGAAATCCGTTGTTAACATGGAGAGGTTGGGGGTGTTTATTCTGAAAATTTGTGGAGGTGGATCTAATGTAAAAAAAAAATAAATAAATAAATTAAAAAAAAAACTAAATCATTTACTAATAACTTCTCACTTTTACAAATATTTTTTAATTTACATGCGCAGATGAACAAATTGTTGAATAGTGCGAAAACAAAACATTTAGGTCCACCTCCACAATTTTCTTTTTTAAATGACGACTTTTATTGATAAATAAGTTTACTTCTCTGCAACTTTTATTGATAAATAAATCTACTTCTCTGCCACGGGCACTGAACCCCTCATTTTTTTTAATAGTATTTTTGGGTGGGTATGCTGACAACAAATATCAGTTAAATTTTGTAAATAGCCCCCCCCTCCAAAAGTGGTGATTATAAGATGCACCTAATCTAAAAAAAATAAAAACAAGTTGTTTATGCGCACATAAGCAACTATTTTTATTAACTTTTTATTTTTTATTTTTAATTAAAAATTAGTAAATTTCAATGAATAGAATAATACATCATTTATCATTAATATGTGTTTTTGGTTTTGTGTTGAATGAAACTTTTTTTTTTCATTACAACAATAATGAACCAATTTAAATCTTCCGGCATGCGTTTAAGGGTTACGAAATTATCAATAAATCGTTTAGTTACTAAGCCAACGTCAGTAAATAAAAAAAATGTTACGTGCGCATGTCTTAGCCTTAACTGGGGGGGGTTAAGGGAGCGACCATTAAATAATTATGCTGGTCGCCATGGAACTCAACGCCCAAGGAGTACCTAAAGTGGCACTTATGTTACCGTGCTATTTTTTAAAATAGTATTTTCCTGTTAAATTCAAATTTTACAATATGTTTTTCTTTTATTAATTTGTTAAGTGAAAGTACAGATAACCCGGTCGGTTTCTAATGTGAGGAAAATCTAGCCCCCCCCCCCAAAAGGGGTACTCTGGATAATAACAAAACATTAAAATTGCCTCAGTCTCGAAAGATTTCTTCTCTACTGAACGAAGAAAAAAACGGTGAAGTGTAGTTCACCTTCTGTTTCTCTCCCCCTCTCTCAATATCTCTATCTATCCATCTCTCCTTTTCCCTCTCTCAATCTATCTTTCTCTCTATATCACCCTCTCCATCTCTCTTTGAGCCCCTTTCTCTCTCTAACTCCCTCTATCTCTCTCCTTTCCTCTGTTTCATCCCTCTCTGTTTCTAACACTCCAACTCTCTCTCTCTCTGTTTATCTATCAATCCCTTTATCTCTCTATTTTCCTCTCACTGTCTCTTTTCTATCTATATATCTTCCTCTCTATCAGTCCATCTCTAATCCATCATCCTATTTTAGTCTCCTAAGTTAATTACAGTGAATAAGGCATTGTCAAAACATGGATAAATCCTATTTTAATCACCTAATTTACTGACTGTGAGAATAGAAGTTATTTGGAAATTACTGCTACCTTGAACAGCACCAGAAGTAACTGGTAAAACCTTTCTAATTAAATTGATTTTGGTAGCCATTTGGTAACAAAATGACATAGACTTAGCCCTTGCTGCATGAGGAATACATGCGACCTTGCTGCCAAGTAGAAGAATTATTTATTCTACTTTAAAACATTCATCTTTTCAAAAATCTCATCTTCGACATCTCCAAAACATCCAATATGGGGAAAAATATTGCAGAAATGCAAAGTTATTGTTTAGGATGAATGCACAATGGTACGCAAAAAATCACTTGAGGCTCTTGGTCGATCCTTGCAAGATTTGCGTGGCAATGTCAGACCATTTGGGAATGCAGTAATATTGCTTGCAGGAGATTTCAGACAAATGTTACCTGTTATTCTTAAATCAACACCAGCAGATGAAATAAATGCTTGCCTCAAATACTCTACTTTTTTGTTCCATGTGAAGACATTAAACTTAACTCAAAATATGCATATACAGTTGCAGACTTTTCGATCCGCACAAAAACTTTTGCATCACTTGTGGGAAATTGGGTACAAAAAGTGCCAGCTGATCAGAGTTAAGGGCAAAATTCTTTGACTTTTAACTTCTGTAATTTCTGTAATTTTATTTCCTCAAAAGAATAGTTAGTTTAAAAGGTTTTTGCAGATATTCAAAATATAAGAATTCCATTTGACTGAGTGAATGAGCTATTCTTGCAGGTCAATACAAAGATGCCCATGAACTTAACGCTATAATTAAATGTAAAATTCCAAGTGAGGTAGTCAAATACAAATCCATCGACACTGTTGTGAAAGCAGATAAAGTGGTTAATTATCCAACAGTTATATTTGCCAGGGATGCCACCGCATGTATTGTAACTGAAATTTGGTGTACTAATAATCATGTTGTGAAATATAAACCAATCCAAGCTTTGCAATGGCACATAGCTTGCAGTAAAAAAAAATAACAAACAATATCATAGAAACAGCAATCTTAACAGGACCTTTCACAGATGAATATATCTTCATTCTATGCATTCCTATGATTCCACCGGATATATCATTACACTTTAGCAAATTGCACTTTCCAATTTTATTGTCATTTGCAATAACCATCAACAAAGCACAGGGAACAATCTTTACAATTGTGGGCCTTACAGTTACACACTGACTGTTTTTTCACATGGACAATTTATGTTATATATTCAAGAGTCACCAAACCGGAAAATCTCTATATCAGCTAAGAAAATGGAACAACAAAAACTGTGTACCCATGTAAAATGGAAATTTAAACCTATAAGAAACATGCTTTTTCTCATTTTAGAACTTTTTCCATTGCGCCAATTTGAGCCACAGCAACGCGTGGCAGGGTACAGGTAGTATATCTATAAATCAATATATATATATATATATATATATATATAATATAAAGCTGAATGTCTGTGTGCGCGCGCGTATGTTTGTATGGGTGTGTGTGTCTGGTCACGAATAGGCTCTTATATGATTGACTGTTTTAAAAAAATGATTACATATTATGATAGAAGATATATGGAGACACAGGAATAGGTATGTTTGATCTTGCAGAACGGTGGTTCATTAAAATTGTGGGGTGTTCCTTCGCAGCTGGTCAACAAAGTTTGGAAATAAAAAAATTAAAAATTAAAATAAAACGTTTACAAGTTTTTTTTTATATAGATGTACATAAGAATACTTTGATAAGTGTGTTTTAACTTAAATAGAGATGCTATAATAAAATTGAGGTATGCGTTCGCGCCTGGTCACCATATAATGGCAATAGGAACAAACTTTAATAAAGACTTTTCATATCTATATGGGTAAGTATACTTTGATAATTATGTTTCAGTTTGAAGAAATATGGTATAATACAATTATTGGGTGTTCGATCACACCTGATTACCATAGAATAGAAATCTGTCACAAAGTCTAACAAGGTTTTTTAATATAGATCCACAGAATATTGTGATAAGTGTTTCAGTGTGAACCGGTATGGTATAATAAATTATGGGTTTTATCTATTTTATTTTTACTTTCATCATATTTTTCTCTGGTTTTGATACCCCCAAATTCGAAGCTATCTCTTTACAACCCTTCCTTTTCATAACCTATCATACTTTCATAAATAAGAGTCCATTTCTGTAAGCTGTTTTTGAACCGAGTCAACGACAGGTACTTTTGCTAGTATATATATATATATATATATATATATATATATATATATACATATGTGTGTGTGTGTACTTTAAATAACACAATTCTTGCTTATTACGAATGGTTAGAAAAGACAGAAAATCTTAGATGAAATATATAAAGCGAAAACGAAGCATATTCAAGAATATTAATTACGAAACATTTCCGAACATGTTAAAGTGCCTCGGTTAGAAATTAACTTGGTTCAAACTTTTTAAACACTGTTGATTACAAAAAAAAAATAAAATAAACAGCCCAAGTCCTAACACGTGATCAGGCACCAAAGACGGCATCGAATAACGCATGTGTACGTAAAAAAAACTATAAAGACCAGACAGTTTAAACTCATCATGCATATAAAAATTAGAATAATACCCAACCTAGTGACATTTACAGTACTAAAAAAGTGGAAACAAGAACAAAACACACATGAAACCTACAAAGACATCAAAGGGAATACGTGATGAGTTATCCGAAAGAGTAAGGGGGTAAAAACAGACAAACCAAACAAAAACGGTATTTGCTATTCAATATTCAATAACTTCTGTCTAAATGAAAATATGCTTCCTAAATAAGTATTATATATATATATATATATATATATATATATTAGGTTATTGAATAGTACCCGCCGACTTTTTAAGCAGAACCAAAGAATTGTACTAGCAAAATTAGTTTATGTGGGACCACAGTTCTTTGTGTGAATCCCATCGACTAAAAGTGGCGTGAAATAGTCGCAAAATCACACTTCATCTTTTTACCAAAGTCGCTACATGTCTGAGGGTAACTTTCTTTCAAAAGAACTCTGAGTTAGTCTTCGTCTATCTTGATTGGTTTTCTGGAACGAGGAGCCAAAATTAGGTCAAAATTACTGTGGTTTAATCCAGTAACCCAATCTCGAACAGTTCCTTAGCTATAGCGTTTTCTTTATATACGCCATAAACCTTCCTGCCCACTTTACTCGCTTTATGCCATTGATTAAAGGCGACAAAAAACATGTCGAAAAATGTGATTTGTACCCACTTACTCTCCATTAAACGGTTATGAAAAACGGGAAAAAATCATGAGCAAAAAAAACAAAAAACAAAAACATGACCATTTCCTCGGAGAATAGAATACGTGCATTCTAATTATATACAACAATTTGCAAACCATCAAAATATTTTTAGAACAAACTTTTTTCATGAAATGGCGGGAACTTATGCTAAATCATGATATATATGTATATATATATATATATATGTGTGTGTGTGCGTGTGTGACTGTGTGTGTGCGTGTGTGTGTGTATGTGTGTGTGTACATTAGGGTTTTGCATAAGTTCCTGCCTTTTCATGAAAAAGTTTATTCTAAAAAATATTTTTTATATTTTACAAATTGTTATATATCATTAGAATGCACGCATTCGTTTCTACAAGGTAATAGTCATCGTTTTTTTTTCCTTTGCACACAATCGTACAGGCGTGGATGACTACATTTCTCCTCATCTTGAGTTGAGCATATTGAGAAGTGATACGCGATTTGCCATTAGCGTATAAAGTTATGCTCTTTGTGTAAAAAATCGAGCTAAGGTATTTCGGACGATGTCAAAACATCGTTAATTCACGATTCGCACAGCAACCGCCGATTAGCGTAATAGTTAGGAGCCTTGACTGTCGTACGAGTGGTCGGGTTTCAATCCTGGCTTTAGGCAGTTGCCTTCTAGCCGCACTGATGGGCAGTGAAACAGCAAAATAGTACTGTAGATAAAAGTAGTACGGAGATAAAGAATAAGATCGATTCATTTAAGAGAGATTATTGAAATAATGCAAAGTTCAACAAATTGTTGTAGAGCTTATATAGAGTATCAATTAAGTAAGAAAATCACAATACAAGATACAGATATCACTTTAGTTCTCCCACCCTCAAATAGTTTAAGTATGTTATCTCTCACTGCACAATTATTTCGTTCCCAATGTAAATCCTGCTAGATTTACATCCCTATTATGTTCCATAGCATCTTCACCCTTATTTTCATAAGAAAGATTGGGCTTCAAAATACCTTTTCCTACACCTTTACTTGGTGTATCGTCTTTATTGAATACCCGGATATATCTGTATACATTAATATATATATATATATATTTATGTTGTAATTTTCTTATTTTAGTTATACTCTCTCTATATATACATATGTAGATCTCTCTCTCTCTCTCTCTCTCTCTATATATATATATATATATATATATATATATATATATATATATATATATAAAGGTTTGTTCACAACTCATTATTTACAGAGAGAGACAGTGAAAGAGAGTGAGAGAAAGCAAGAATAAGAGAATAAAAGGGAGAAACAGTGCTGTTGTTACAGTATGTACGTGTGTCCAGCAGATTTCTTACGTGCTGTGTATTCACAAGATTCGATGATAAGGTATAATGTTGAAAATAGCATTGAGTAAAACCACTTTTTCATTTTGTGATTGGTCAATCTTTTGTTAGTTTATTGAATTCCAAATTCGTTGCAGCACGAGATAAGATCCCCGAATCTTAAGCAAGTTCTGACAGAGAGCCGAAAGAATAAAGAAAGCTTAAAAGCAAAAATAAAATCCAAACACGAAAGATAATAAACTGTTGTTCTGACGGAGTCAACCGTTAATCATACGTTTCTTGCCTCGCGTTTTGTGTCTGGCCCTCCGAAATTCGATGTCAATTGGATCTCGACGCCTTCACTGGAGGACTTCATCGATTTTTTTTTGTTCTCATCGCGGGCCCCAAAAGAAAAGAAACAAAACTCGGGTAGTGATTCGTAAGCTGTGTCCATTCAATCTACGCTTTTAACAACAGTTATTTTAACAGTAAAACTCACAGAGCAAAGTTCGCACTTTATAGAAACGTGGATGCATCCAGCAACTTCTTTTAAACTTAAACTTTGGCAAACCAAAGAAAGTAAGAATACAATGTTTATTCGTATTAATTGAATATCCAGGATTACGGTTCTTTTCTAGTATGTCATTTTCACAACTTCTCGATCGATGTATCCTCCAACGTTCTTCGAAATCAGGAATTGTTCTGCCGAAGAAGAACTTGTTTTCTATTCAACGTGAATACAACTCTGATTTACTTAGGGAGAAAGAACAGATTTCCACCAACATACATGTCTAGTTTAGAACCATTTTCCTTGAATTTGCGTTAACATGTATGCATAGCTATAGAATAGAGAATATTGGTGATAATGGTTATAGTTAGACGTGCGCTTTTTGCGAAAGTTTGACATGGGTGAGGTAGATTAAAGCTTAGATAAGAATTTGCTATGAAAATAATACTTGGTCAAAGATGGACTCATAATATTACTCTGTTGTAAACAGTGTTGGTAGGAATATAAAAGGGCGTCGCATACGAAGTTTCGATACAGATTTTAAACTCTACCAAAGCAGGCTCGAAATCTGAGAAGAAACCCGAATCTTGTATGAACACCTTATTAAAGGACGTACTCATGATCATATTTATTAGCACGGTCGTATTTTGTAAAGAAAATCCAATAAAAATGTTTAGAAGATTATTATGTAGTATCATATGTATTTTGAACTGCTCTTTCCGAGGCAAAAATTGGATTTTTAAAAAATTAAATACTAAAGAAATTACAAGCGAAATTTTTAATTACCCTGTTCACAATTATTGGCACGGCTAATTATTATCATCTATTACCAGTATAATTACAATCAAGTCCATGTTTGACATGGTTTTCTCACCTTTTTAGCCTTATTATGCTTAATTAATGTTAATTTAAAATTTTTGTTCTTTTTTAGATAATTTTCAGACTACGTTTGCTTTGAACTAATTTAAATCAGGGGATTTTCATTATGGTAAAGATAAGGAACACAGCAAACACCTCAGGAAGCGTGTGATAGCGTGTCCTTCCAAAAGGGAGGGCTAAGATAAGATATCTAAGAAGCTAAATCTTCCCAATCCACCGTTTGAACAATTATAAAGAAGTTCAAATGACAAAATCACGTTATGAATTTGGAAGCTCGGAGGAGAAAAATACTACTGTCAACGAGAGCAGAGCTAAAAAATAGTTCGACGTGTCAACCAAAATCCAAGGATTACTGCTGGGGAGATTGTAAAGGAACAGAGAAGCTTTGAAGTGAGCGTATCTCGACACACAGTTTGTAGAGTTTGTAAGAGAGCTGGTTTGAAAGCGTGCCGCCTGATGAAGACTTTCTTATTGAAACCTGGGCATCTGAAAGCAAGGCTAGAGTTCGTAAAGCGCCATATTGATAAAGATACCGTCTTCTGGAAAAATGTTATAAGGTTCGACGAAACGAAATTTGAGGTAATCGGTCATAATAGTGTTTCTTCTGTTTACAGGAACTCTGGCGAAACCTTCTTGCCTAAGAACACCATACCAACCGTGAAGCACGGCAAAGACAATTTGATGTTTTGGGGATGCTTTGCTGCCGCTGGACCAGGACAACTTTTAAAGATCACAGGTATCATGAAAAAAGAAGGATTATATAAAAATCCTAAACGAAAACCTGAAGGACTCTGCTAGAGAGCTGTCACTTAGTCGATGTTGGTGCTTCATGCAAGATAATAACCCAAAGCATTCGGCTAATGCGACTAAAGAATTGGCTTGAGGACAACGATATCAATGTTTTGGAATGGCCATCTCAGAGCCCGAACCTCAACACCATTGAAAATTAGTGGAGGATTTTAAAATTAAATTAATGGAGAGAAAGCCTTAGAATCTTGAGCAGTTAGAGGATTATTGTCAGGAGCAATGGGCTAGATTTACCGCAGAAGAATGCTACATGTTATTGGAAAACTATAATAAACGACGTCAGCAAGTAATTAAGGCTAAAGACCAAACAATCGATCATTAGAATTACGGTGCCAATAAATTTGAACAAGGGAATTTTAAAATATCGTTTGTAATTTATTTATTATTATTTTTTTTAAATTCGATTGTGTATTTGGAAAGAGCAGTTAAAGAATTATATAATACTTTGTGAGTCCCTTTGATTTAACCTTTTTCAGAAGGATGTTTAAGACAAAACAAGGTTTTAATTGGACCGTGCCAAAAAATATAATCATGTCTGTATCTGTCTGTAATACATATACGTGATATATATATATATATATATATATATATATATATATATATATGTATATATATATATATATATATATATGACTAGTTTTTTTTTGGAAAAAGAATTCAAGCAGAGTGCTCAATTAAAAGGAAAATCCAAATTGTAAGAGCGTATTTATATATTGTTTACAGGAAGTTGTTAGTTGAGACAGATTATTGGTACCGTCGGTTTCAAGCTCGATAATGAGCTCTGTTTAAGGTATCCTTATCAAGCTCTCTTCAGCCAATATTCGTCTTCAAAGCTTGATAAGGATACCTTAAACGGACCTTATTATCGGACTTGAAACCGACGGTACCAATGATCTGTCTCAACTAACAACTTTCTGTACACAATATATATATATATATATATATATATATATATGCCATGTTGTAAATTTGGAGAAAGAAGTCTGTATACGCGCGGCTCTATACAGACTTCTTTCTCCAAATTTCAACATGGCAAGAAGAAGAAAAGGAAAAACAGAAACAAAACAACACACTGAAGATGGAGTCTACCTCCGAAATATAGTTGTGATAAATTTCAAACAAGTAAAACATTTGTCTATTTTCCTAATATTACGTTGTCATTTTTGTTCCAAACGTACTTGATGCGTATATTATTTTATATATATGTATATATATATATATATATATATATATATATATATATATATATATATATATATATATATATAATGCTGCTTTAAATGTACATGAAACATTTATTTGATTAAAAAGTGTATGTTTATTTGGGTAGGTCGAGGTTTAACTTTTCCCCAGAATATTAAAAGATGGCATTTACCAAAATTTCGTCTGGACTTATTAAGTACTCATGCAAAAATGAGATCAAATACTTGAGCGTGTTTTTAGCGTTTTGTATCAAATTCGTAGACAGAAATATACTGAAAATTCTTTGTTTTTGCATGGCTTGTCTTGAATATTCGTGTGAATACAAAAAATGTCAGTGTTTAAAATCAGAAGATGTCTTTTTATTTTATAAAAATAGTATATTAATATATTAAAATATTCAAGACAAATCATAAATAATCTTCAAATTGAAAATCTGCACCCCCCTCCCATTTTCAATTTTTTTTTTACTTTGGATGTCACCACTTATCAAAGCTTTGTGCCAAGTCTAGAATCAGGGTAAAGTAATGAGTAGATGTTCTGCACTCTGACAGGACAGAAAAAGGTATTTTTGGAGCTCTACCTCAGATGTAACAGGAGTACTCTCTCTTAAAACGAAATTGTTTTTTTTGTACACGCAGAGGATCGCGGCGGGGGTAAGAAGCGGGAAGAGATTTTGTTTGGCTTTCTTGAAACATAGTATAGTCACCTTTTTTAAAATAGTCATTTCACTTAAAAAAAGGTTAATATAGATTAACCGCTTTCCAAATATTCATGACTTCCATTGTTATTAATTTGGAAATAGCAAATTTGTAAAGGTGAGGATAAGTACTTTTTCAATAGTAACTCTTGAATAATTTGTCGATACATTGGAGGCTCCGTTTTATTTGATGGTATAGGTAGACCGGTAAAATTCATTACATTTTTTATAGCGAGTTGAAATTGTAGATTTTCGGGACATTTCGAATAAAATATCTGAAAAAAAATACACTCAGATATAAAATTACACTAATAATTTTTAAATCGTTCATCGATTAAAAAAATAATAAAGTCGCCTTTAAAACATTCGTGCTATTCTACATGGCTTAGATCTGACCGATCCCTTATCCAGATTACAGTTCTATAAATTTAAATGAACGCGCAGGACCTGTTTTTTCTCTCTCCCTCTCCCACAAGCCAGTACTGCTTATATATACAAATATATACGTGTATATATATATATATATATATATATTTATGTGTGTGCGTGAGTGTGTGTGTGTGTGTCTGTGTGCGCGTGTGTGTGGAAAGGGGTTAGTTAATTATATTTCATTTTTATTTATACCAATTCTTGCATTCACGAAGCTCGACATAACTACAGAGAATATAACAAAAACATATGATAAAAGTTTGTATTCCAAATATTATTTAAGCAATTTGTTTCGTATACAATTTAATATAATAACATATATTATATAGTCTACCGTTACATATATTATCTAAGTTAACAATATCGACGTATTATAAACATAAATGAATAAAATAGTAAATAAAATAAATGTATCAATAAAAATAGACACACTTTATTAAACAGGAAATTATATGTAGTGACTTTACTTGAAAATTCAAATATGGCGTAATAAAATGATAAATGAAATTGCAACTTCCCCTCAAATTTTCTAATTTCTTATTTAAGATATAATAAATGCGTATTCTGATGAGTAAATGGTGAAATACATTCTATAATTGACATAATAATTACATTAGTTATATTGCGCTATTAAACAAGTGCTTTCAGAAATTGTATATTGTCACTTGCTTTAAGTAATAAACAGATTGCCAACATTTTGAAATTTCAATATAGATTGTTGGCCTTTATTCCTTATATATATATTTTTTTTTTATTCATTTATCTATTCAATTTTCACCGCAAACAAGGCACAGTGCAACTTTGAAGCAGGGAGCAACTATCAGGGACTTACTTTTCAGGGGAATTATGAAGGGAGATAAGTAGAAGATGTTTGTTCGCATTAAACTTGAACTTCTGCATATCAGTACACTTGGGAAAGCAGAATCCCGGAAGGGAGTTCCAAAGACCTGCAGTTCTGGAGCAGAAACTAGTGGAGTAAAAGGCTTTCTTGCACCTAGGGATCTCTATTGTAAGGGGATGAGACTAAGTAGCTTGTCGGGTTTGTCGGTTGTAGTTACGAGGAGATACAAGTGTTTGCAGTTCGGCAGAGCATTCACCATTAAATAATTTGTATAACAGAAAGAGGAATGCAACATCTCGTCGGTGGGACAGAGGCTGAAGCTAGATGACAGTTCATGACCTATCAGGTTGGCGACTCTCTTTTGAACCCTGCCCAGGAGCGAAGGACAAGCAGCAGATGCACCAGCCCAGATGTGCCAACAGTACTCCATACATGGGCGAATGGTGGCCTTATAGAGGTACAGCATACTTTCAGGCGTAAGTAGTTTTCTAGCACGGTAGAGAGATCCAACCTTCCTTGCAGCAGCCTAAGCAATGCTCTCAATATATCTATTCCAGTTCATATTCCCTGTAAACTTTAGACCGAGGAGTTTAAAGGAAGTACTTTCAGGCAATGTGTTCTTGGCCATTGCTATTGGTGGAAGAGAAGGTTTATTGTAGTTATTGAAGGAAACAAGCTTAGTCTTAGCAGCATTGAATGTGACCATCCATTTTTGCCCCCATTCCACTACAGATTGGAGGTCATGCTCTAGTGTTTCTGCCATTTCCTTGGATATGTGTTCATTTGTTTTCCCCTCATATCTGTTATAGAGAGTTGTGTCATCGGCAAATATACCCATCTCCGAAACAATATTATCAGGGAGATCATTTTTGAATATAAGGAATAATAGAGGTCCAAGGATAGACCCCTGAGGTACTCCCGCATTTATGTCATATTGTTTGGATGTATGTCCGTCGAGGACAACTTGGATTTTTCTATTACTTAAGAAGGATTTAATTCCATTATGAATTCTTCCAGTGATTCCATATGATCTAATTTTCCTTAGAAGAACATCGTGCCATACCCTGCCTGCAACCTCATGATTGTTTGATAGTGGGGGAATAGTTGACTGCACATTATTTACTACGCTGTTGTAGATTTTCCAAAAATCCCGGGTTTCTAATTTCTATGCTTCGATGCGTTTTCTTGTGGTTTCAGAGTAATCTGTGTTAGCTGTCTCTATCACTTTCTTACAATCATTTCTAGCTTCTATAAACTTCTGTTTATTTGAGCTGGACTTATGTCGGTTGAATCTGCGGAACGCAATATGCCTTTGACAAACGGCAGCTACCAAAGCAGAAGTAAACCATTGGGGAGAGTGGGGCTTGCTATAGAATTTCCGTGCGGGAACATATGCTTCAATTGCAGTTTTGAATCATTCATTGGTCTCATTTGCACACTGGTCCGTTGGAAGCGTAAAGATATTTTGCCATGGGGCATCTCTGATGAGTTCCCTGATGGCTTCCCAATCAGCCTTTTTTTAATATCTCGTTGTTTTGAGTAATGGGTCTTCAGTTTAAGGGCGAGAATTTAGGCTGATTTCAACCATTATCACAGCGTGATAAGCATTCCCGAGTGGGCTGTGGGCATTTGTTGTACAATAATCGGGAACCGTTGTCAGAAAGAAATCTAGAAGTGAGGCATATTGATCTTGGTGGTCTGGGATACGTGTCGGAAATGTAACCATCTGAGTTAGGGAATGGGATATAGAGAAGCTATGTGTTGTGTTACCAGCTACGTCTATGTGATTAGAGAATCCTATCCAGTTACTGTGGTGGACATTGAAGTTACCAAATACATGTACTTGTGCGCTAGTATCGCGGAAGAGTGCTATATCTATGCTGTCTAAGACTGTGTTTATTAGGGTAAAGTCTTGTGTTGAGGGAGAGCGGTAGAGAAAATACAAGTAGCTAATATTGCGTTGCATATTTAGCCTGAAGCACATATAGGCCTGACAAGATAAGAGGTCGTCTGCGAACTTTGTCCTAAAAAAAAAGAAAGAAAACGAACACATTGCAAAGTTATCGAAGAAATTGTAAGTTACTGTTTTTCTCTATATTTAAATTGAAAAGAACTAGGCGAAACGCATTTTATAATGTTTAAAATTTAAGCTGGTTTCCTATTGAAAGAAGAAATAAAAAAAGAAAAAGAGAAAAATGCTGACCTTATTTTCACCGCGAGAAAAATTTTATCGTAAAATGGCGACTGTTTAGGCGTATGCAAATTTGAATATTTTTCAAATGAAATGAATATTTTTTTTGCCTTTGTTTTTGCTGCTAATTTATGCATATTTTAGCGACAGAGAAATGTTTCTTTTCTTTTCTCCCTTTCCGTTTTACTTGAACTAAAAGAAAAATACTATTTTTATTGAGTGGAATCTTCTATATTTAACTGTCAGTTCTAAGTGAGAAACATTTTTTACTCGCCGCGTGGGGACAACCCCCTCCGCCACACACATAAAAACAAAAACAGAAAAACAGCCATTTTGGTTAATTTCCAGACAATTCAACAATCATGTTTATTCTTTTGCAACTGTATGGCATCACAGTATATTTTTTTGTTTTTTGTTTCTCAAGTAAATTTTTTTTGTCCACCCTTATATTGGGTTGTCTCTAAGGGTTTTACCAAACAGCAAGGGGTAATTTGCCCCCTCTGTTATACGCACGCACTCAAAGAAAGGACGTTTTCTTTTTTATTAATTTATTTCTCTTCTCAATTGTTCTATCGTTCGTTTGAAAAAAAACATTATGATGGAGGACGTTAAAACAGTATTAATACAGCTCATCAAATCTCAGATGAACCAGCAGCAGAAAGCCGAAGAAAATTTAAAAGAACGTGATAAACAGCTCCAGTTACAATGTCAAGAGAGGCAACAAGCGTTGGAGGAGAGAATATTACTTCAACAACAGAGACAAAAAGAGCTATTGTTAAAAATATTCAATACAACGGTACACAGGGGCGACAGTTTTGCTTTTCCCAAAGTACAATAATGAACGCTACAAAAACGTTCAACTACAAATCTGAGTTGGATGGGGCGTCTGTACTGCTAAAAATGTGGCAGGATGGGCCATAAAGCGACCCAGTGCAGGAATAACAAGGTCAAGAACAGCGTCCGACAGACTAGATTCGACTTGGATTCGAATAACAACCGGCGCAAATATGTCACAGTTAGCATCGCAAATAAAACTGTGAATCTACAATTGGATTCTGGATCAAACCTGTCACTCATTATCCGTAACACGTGGAAAAGGCTAAGGAAACCAACTATGCGGAAGACGAACAAATCAGCTTGAGCTGTAACTGGCGATGAAGTGGAATTTGAGGGAGAGCTCACACTTCCGGTGACCTTAAATTGTGTTACTAAAAAGTGAAAGTGTAGGTGCATAGGACATCCGAAAACCTGTTCGGTACTGATTGGATGGAGCGATTTAAATTGTGGGACCAACCTATGAATAAATTCTGGGTAAAAATCTCGCTTACGGAAGCGAAACCACTGAAGAACGAGTTAAAAAATAAATTTACTGTAGTATTCTCACTAGCACTAGGAAAATGCACAAAGGCTATAGCAAGATTTTAACTGAAAGAAAACACTCTACCTGGTTTCAAGAAGAAAGCGAAATGTCCCATTCGCAGCAATAGAGAAAATCTACAAGGAATTGGATCGGCTAGAAGAGGCCGGAATACTATCGAAAGTAAGCAGCAGTTATTGGGCAGCCCCTACCATATATGTGACCAAGAAAACAAACCAGATTCGTGTATGTGCGGATTTTTCCACGGGTCTGGACGCAGCCCTTAAAGATTACCACTATCCACTCCCCACACCAGAGGAGATATTTAATAAAAGGTGGTAAAATATTTTTAAGGTGGATTTAAGCGACGTATATTTGCAGATCCCCGTCGTAGCTGAATGTTCCAAACTCCTCTGTATAAATACACAGGTGGGAATCTACAAGTTTGAAAGGTTAGATTTTGGAGTCCAGGTCGTTCATGAAAATAGTAGACCCCCCCCCGATCCTGAGAGGGCGGAAGCAAAAAAAAAACATGCCGGCTTCCAATAACGTGCAAACACTAGAAAGTTTTTCCTGCTTCCCTCCGGACTACAACTTGGATGTCTTCAAGTCCAATGTTAACAAATTCCAAATGAACCGCCCCCTTAAGTAAACACTTCATCAAATCTCCACACTAACGTACCGTACTTGCAATAACCCTTATCCCTGAGTGGCTTCCGGGCCTAGATAAGTGGTGATCACTGTGTAAAAAAAAAAAAAAAGGCGATTTTTCAACACGTCATGGACACCGTGCTGGGTTGCCTCGATTTCGCACACGCCTACTCGGATTATATTGTCATAGCCAGTAAATCCACACATGAGCACCGAAACACACACGCATTAATTTTTTTAAAGAATTCAAAGTTTCGGTTTGAAAGTAAAAGAAGCAAAATGTAAATTCCTGATGAAAGAAATGCTTTACTTAGGTCACATTATTCATGAAAATAGTAGACCCCCCCCCCCGATCCTGAGAGGGCGGAAGCAAAAAAAAGAAAAAACATGCCGGCTTCCAATAACGTGCAAACACTACAAAGTTTTATGTGCTTGGCTAATTTCTACCAAGTCTTCATCAAGAATACGCATGATATGCGCGCTCCACTAAATGAATTACTGAAGAACGAGAAAGCCTGGGACTGGACGCCAGAATGTCAGAAGGCGTTTGAGAAGATCAAAGAGACGTTAATGTCAGATCTCTGTTGACACACTATGATCAAAGCTTCAGAATAATAGCGTGTGACGCAAGCTCATTTAGTGGGGGAGCTTGCATACTTCATATAATGCCTGACGGTATCAGGAAACCGATCGCACATGCATCTAGAACGATACTAAAGGCCAACATAGAGTACTCTCCGATTTGAAACAAAAGCTTCAACGGAATCTGTCATAGGAGGCAAAAGAACTGAAACGGCAAAGCCGGGAGTTAAAAAGCTCGCGCCAAAAGAATTATCCAAGTCAAAGCAATAATTTCTACACGTGTATTGGATTATACTACACCCGAACACACCAACAGTAGTCTAACCTGCAGTAACGATGTTTGCGGGTAAAGAGATCCGTTCTTGACAATCTCTTACCCAAACAATCAAGGCCATTATTGACCAGTTATGTACCTAATAAACGCTTCATATCTGGTGAAAAATTGTTTTTCAAAAGTTATAAAAACGACACATCAGTCTGGGAGGTGGATACAATTACTAAGAGAGTCGGTGACATGGTATATATCATCCAAGAACCAACATATACCCACAAACGTAACAAGAATCAACAAGAAGATGTCAATTAGTTGAAACCAGCGACAGTCCACAATTGGAAGATTATCCGATAGAAACTATCGTCGAAACTGTTGGTCTTGAACTGGCTCAACGAACAACTGAACTACGGCGGTCGTTTCGTAAGAGAAAGATTACCGAGAAATTCATGGTAAATCCTATAAGGAAAAGGTACTGACAGCCTTTACGAACAAAAAGCTTGGAAGGGGGTGTTCAGACGCCCTTTCATGTACTTAATGGACTATCTCATAACGACACTTACGTTTGTAACGTCACTTCCGGTATCGAGACCGGTGCCTGCCAGTCTGAGATTGGCGCGCGACCACGCTAAACGTGTGCAAACGTCCTACCGTTGAGCAATGGTAGTCTAAACTCGATTTTGCCTGTAATATATGGAATACATGTTGCGTTCCTACAAATTCTGTGTTCCTTTGTTTATTACCACGTAATCCCATGACAACTATCATATCTTAGTATATATAAAATAATCACGGGACGACTCATCTACTTACATATGAAATTTGGTAAGCATAACCTAAATATTGAGGAAGTTACTCATATTTATAACTCGTCAGCTTCATTTGGGACACACACACACTATATATATATGTATATATGTATGTATATATATATATATATATATATATATATATATATATATATAAGAAAAGTTTTTTAATTTTTTTCATAATATTATTTTGTATTCCTGCACGTCACCAATTGAAAACGAATAAAGAAAAGTTATAAGCTTTTATACTTTTCGTATTCTTTTTTATTCATATATATATATATATATATAT